>NC_079538.1:4177594-4252594 GCF_003711565.1 Takifugu flavidus
TAAAACACTGTTGTGAGCTGCTCCTTTAAGGAACCAGTAACAGTGAAGTTAAAAAAAAAAAAAAAAAAAAACTTTAGCAGCAAAAACTAATAATTGCAAAGCAGCCAATTAAATTGTGCGGGAGAGATGAAACCGCTCATATTTCCCCTGGTAATTTCATGCTCTAAACTCGCTTCCGTGCGCACATAAAAAGAGGAGAGAAAATATCATTTCAGAAGCTGACAGAACTCATTGTTCGTGGAATTTTAAATTCAAAAAAGTTAATAAAGGCGAGTGCGAGATGAAGGGAATTTGCATTTCTCAGATTAACAGCATGTAGAGCAGCGGCGGCGCGCGCAGCCTCGGGTCATCATTTAAGAAACCTTTGCATATTTTATTTAAGAGTGGCCCGGTTTGGAGCGTAATAAGACAGACAGATAATGATTAGAAGGTCGGGCCTGCGGGGCACAGCCGGGCTGGGCGCTGTAACGCTCTAATACCCAACACACACACAAAGCGCAGCTCAGCCTGCGCCGGCTTCTCTAATTGGCTGCTGATGGTTTATGAAATGTTTTCCAAAGGTTTTATTATTGTTGTTGTTGTTGTTGTTGTTGTTGCTTTATTGCTTTCATTATTTTAATAGAGGGGTTCTGCTCGTGAGCATCGCTTTGGCTCAAAGCCACCTGGTTCTGCTAACATGCTCCTCTTTAATCACCGCTGTCCCCCAACCCAAACGGTCCTCAGATGGTAGCGAGATGCTAATAATGCTAGTGATGCTACAAGGCCGAGCAGGAGAGTGTGTGTGGGGGCAGAAGCCTGATCCTTCACCTACATGTCAGGAGTTAGCCATGGCGCCGTGCTTTCGTTCACCCCTGACCTCCCACTTAGGGAGCTGCCGTTGAGGGGACGGTGGTGTGGCGGGTGCCAGATGTTTCCGGAGGAGATGAAACGGGGCTGCGCTTGGTTGAGTGCAGCACCTGTCGGAGTGGAGGGGTTCTGCAGGTTCCTCCTCTAAAGCAGGTCCAATTAGAGAGGTCCCACCGTCCGACCTTCTGACGGCAGAGCCTCGGATGATCAGCTAATATTTTCAGAAGCTGCAGCACCTTCGGCAGCAGGTGTCAGACTCTCGTCAGGAAGTCTTTGTTGTGCTGCAGCATCTGGAGCATCTGGAGCATCTGGAGGAACGAGGAGCAGCGAGGAGCAGCATCCTGCCTGTGTCTACACAGCAAACGCCTCAATTAAGGAGAACATCACGCTTCCACGGTGCCGTTGTGCTCTGGATCTGGAGATGTGGATCAATGCATCCCTTTGATCACCCGGGTTCACACACAGGTGTGTGTGTGCGTGTGTGTGCGTGTGTGTGTGTGTGTGTCCTCGTGCCTGTGAGGAGATCATGATAACATCTCATACACTGCGGCGGATTCAGGCCTCAATATGAGAGCAGGTTTAATCGCTCGCTTCAACCTAAACTCCACAGCAAATACCTCCATGTGCGTGTGTGTGTGTGTGTGTGTTTGTCCATATGATTGTGTGTTTGTGCATCTGCACATCAAAGCGATGCAGCGACAGAGCCAGATACAATTTCTGTGATTAATTTAGTCATTTGGGATAGTCTGTTAACTGGATTACACTCAGATGTGCTGATATGGCCATATGGCCCTGGGATGAGTGTGTGTGAGTGTGTGTGTGTGTGTGTGTGTGTGTGAGTGTGTGAGTGAGTGTGTGTGAGAAGTGTGTGTGCGTGAGTGTGTGAGTGAGTGTGTGTGAGAATGTGTGTGTGCGTGAGTGTGTGAGTGAGTGTGTGTGAGCGTGTGTGTGTGCGTGTGTGAGTGTGTGTGTGCTCACAGCCAGATAAGGGCATTTATTCCACTTGTGGGGTCCTGAGAGTGCACTAACCCATTATCACAGCACTTTTAATTGAGCAGTTTCTATCTATCTATCTATCTATCTATCTATCTATCTATCTATCTATCTATCTATCTATCTATCTATCTATCTATCTATCTATCTATCTATCTATCTATCTATCTATCTATCTATCTATCTGTCCGTCCGTCCGTCCGTCAGTCCATCTGTCTGGGTTAGTTCCCTCCCTGGCGGCCATCTTTGTTGGTACTAACCAGGCATAATCAGGAATTCTAACCCACCTCTCTAACCAGAACCTCCACAAGAAAATGTCATTTTTCAGTGACTGTTTTCAATTCAAAAGTGTAAAAGCTGTTTTACACCCGTGGCCTGGTGGAATGGACGGGCGGGACGCCGTCAGTGCACGTGAAAATGTGCACGTTGGAGTAATATTCCAGTCAGCAACGGAGGAGGAAAAAAGTAACTGTGTCAGGGTTACTAGAAGGGGAGAGAGGGAGGAGAGAGGGAGGAGAGAGAGAAAGGAAGAAGCAGGGAGGGAGAGAGGGAGGAGACGAGGAAGAGAGGGAGGGAGAGAGAGGGAGGAAGAGAGGAGAAGAGGGAGGAGAGAAGGGAGGAGAGGGAGAGAGGAGACGCTAGAGAGGGAGGGAGGGAGAGAGAGAGGAGAGAGGGAGGAGGGAGGGGGGAGCGGAGAGTAGGGAGAGCGGAGAGAGGGAGGAGAGGGAGGGAGGGAGGAGCCGAGAGGGAGAGAGGACAGAGAGGGAGGGAGGGAGGGAGGGAGGGAGGGAGGAGAGAGAGGAGAGAGGAGATGAGAGGGAGGAGAGAGGGAGGGAGAGCACGCTGACAGAGAGGAGGGAGGAGAAGACGAGAGGGAGGAGGAGGGAAGGGAGAGAGGGAAGAGAGGAGGAGAGGGAGAGAGGGAGCAGAGGAGAGGAGGAGAGGGCAGGGACGAGAGGGAGGGAGAGAAAAGAGATGGGGAGGGAGGGAGGGAGGAGAGGGAGAGAGGGAGGAGAGGAGAGAGAGAGGGAGGGAGGGAGAGGGGATGAGGGGGGGAGGAGAGAGGGAGGAGAGAGAGAGGAGGGAGAGAGAGGAGAGAGGGGACGAGAGGAGAGAGGGAGGAGAGAGGGAGGAGAGAGGGAGGAGAGAGAGGGAGGGAGGAGAGAGGGAGGAGAGAGGGAGGGAGAGGAGGGAGAGAGGAGGGAGAGAGGAGCGAGAGAGGAGGGAGGGAGAGAGGAAGAGAGGAAGGGAGGGAGGAGAGAGAGAGGGAGGAGAGAGAGGAGGAGAGAGGGAGGGAGGGAGGAGAGGGAGGGAGAGAGAGAGGAGGGAGGGAGGGGAGGGAGAGAGAGGAGGAGAGGGAGGGAGGGAGGGAGGGAGAGAGGGAGGGAGGAGAGAGGAGAGAGGGAGGGAGGGAGAGAGGAAGAGAGGGAGGGAGAGAGGGAGGGAGAGAGGAGAGAGGGAGGAGGGAGGGAGATGGCGAGAGAGTGGCCAGAGGGCAGTGTGCATTAGAGTAAGAGCCTGATTGGCTCTGACCTTCCTTACAGCCAGCTGTCAGCCTCACACACACACACACACACACACACACACAACACACCACACACACACACACACACACACACACACACACACACTCAGTGCACAGACTGCTACGGCCCTGCAGGCTCCGATTACCATATCAGCACCGTCTCATTTGCATAAATCCCAGCACTCTTAATTAGGCTTCATCTCTCTCTTCCTCTCTTTACCTCACTCACATTTTCAACTCTTCCCTCCACTTTTTCCTGCTCCCTCGCTCCCTCGCTCCCCTGCGTTGGCTGGCAGATACGGGCCGGGGTTTAGGGTTAGAATTAGCAGATAGGAGGGTCCATGACTCCCAATTAGTTTAGTGCTGATTAGCGTAATGACAGTTTCTCTCCCTGCATTAACTCATCGTTTTCCTGCTCCACTTCTGTTCACATAAACATCCTCCACACAGATTTGGTCTTTTTTACAGAATCTCCTCCTCGTTTGATTTTACAGGTGTTGTGGTCAGAAGGGACATCGAGCTAATTATAGCTGGGAGTCGACGCGGGTACCTGTGGCGTGCTAACGGTGCGTATCGGCCGTCCAGCAGCGACGTGCAACAGGAAGTCAGGTGAAAGTTTCATCATGGTTCACCTGATGCTCCATTAAGCTTCTAAATCATAATTTGTCTCACTTATGGTTTAATCAGATGTTAAAGCACATTAAATTATAAAATCACACCTATATGGTACGTTTACAGTGGGTAATTATTATTACTAGTAGTGGTAGTATTAGTATTAGAAGTATTAGAAGTAGAGCTGGTGGTGCTGCTGGTGGTTCTGTGGTGCTGATGGTTCTGGTGGTGGTGCTGCTGGTGGTTCTTGTGGTGCTGATGGTTCTGGTGGTGGTGCTGATGGTGGTTCTTGTGGTGCTGATGGTTCTGGTGGTGGTGCTGATGGTGGTTCTTGTGGTGCTGCTGATGGTTCTGGTGCTGGTGCTGATGGTGGTTCTGGTGGTGGTGCTGTGGTGGTTCTGGTGCTGGTGGTTCTGGTGCTGCTGGTGGTTCTGGTGGTGGTGCTGGTATAAACCCCAAAATGAACTGTAAGTTATTTTAAGGTAACACGCAACAGTTTAGTAAAACCATAAATTAAAAGCAGCTAATTAACGTAACTTGATGTATTAAAAGACAGAAGAAGACGTGCTAACGAAGGTTAGCGAAATTAGCTCTTGCCGTCGTGCTCGCAGGCAAACGTGAACGTGTGGTTGAGGTGAAATCTTCCTCTTCTAAAAAGTAACTTTTCAGTCACATTCTCAACATTCCAGCGTCGCTTCCTGCATCATTTCAGGAGTGATTCTGTATTTGGCGTAGCTACCGCGGCGTGCTCGGAGGAGCAGATCCAATGGAGGCGTGGGGGTCCACCCAGCCCAGCCACACCTCCGGCGTGGCCGAAATGACCCCGGAACCCCGAGAAACCTCCGAGACAAGAGGGCCGGAACATCTGGAACGAGGCCTGGGACGCGATCGTGGGCTAAAGCTGCAACTACTGTCTACATCTGCATCATCCCACACTTAGATACAAAATCCGATATTTTTGGGGGGGTGCTGGGGGGACCAGTGGGTGCACTGGGAGGCGGTTGAACCCCAAAACACTGTAGTCTGTGTGCGTGCGCCGTATGTGTGTGTTATCAGAGGGAGGTGTGTTGGGGGGTTAAACACAGCTATATTCTGTAGATAACAGGATTAGCTGGGAAGCGGATAATAAGTTAGCATTTCCTGCCCGCGGCGCTCTCTCCTCTCTCCTCTCTCTAATCCTCCAGCTTTGATGTCCCTGCTCCCATCAGGTATCTGGGCTGCTCTGGCCCCGGGGCCTCGGGGCCTCCACATGCTCAGACGCAGTGGTGTGTCTCCGTGTGTGTGGATGTCTGCATTTCTCTGTGTGTGTGTGTGTGTGTGTGTGTATTCAGTGTCCTCATTAGTTCTGCCTGTTTACTAAAGTTGGCTCCTTGGGATGAAATGTGCTGCATGGCCGCTTTGCCGGAGATCTGTGTCCAAACCCGGCGTTCCTCCGCCAGAGTCTGACCCCACCCGGCGCTGATCCGGCAGCTCCTTCATGCCGTGAGCTGACGAGGCGCCCAAGCCGAAAAGACGTTTTACAGAAGAAGAAGAAGATTCCCGTCACATACTTGTGAATGTTAAAGTTCGTGTGAGAGGAATGATGCTTGATTTGGTTACAGTAAAAGCTTTTACGGCGAGCGACCACGTTTATCGTGGGCGGGGCTTCGTCCGAGCCCGAAGCTTGAATGCTACGTGCTAACTAGCGTTAGCTGTCAGGAGCTGGTGGCTCGTTTTAAACGCTTCTGTTCTCCACTGACGCCACCAGAGCATAAAGGCTAAAACGACCAGTCGGTAAACGAAATGGCAGCAACACTTTAATCACATGTAGCTGTAAGTTAATTAATAATCAACTTAATCAGGTTTTGTGAGTTTGAACATTGGTCGAAATTGGACTTGTTGGGCTCTCTGAACTGGAACCGGTCCCACTGGGGGCACTTGAGAGTCAGACATGAGGGTTCCCAGCTGCGTAGAGGGATGGAAGCAGAGCGTGCTGCAGATTATGGGATGCATTTCCTGAGTCACCAGCTAAAGGAGTTCTGTCCCCCAGCTCTGTGGCGCCCGTTTCCCCTCCTCTACGACCTCTCCCTCCTTCGGCCTCAGGTTAATCACCATAGTTAATCATTTGGTCACCAACAATCATTGGTAATCTTTTGGCTTGCTTATAGATCCCCAGGTGTCACCGTCTGTCCATAATAAACACCATATTCCGGCCTGTGGGGGTCCATCAGTGCACGCAGCATCAAGTCACCTCAGGCCGGAGGTCACCTGTGGTCGTGTCACCTGCCTGAGCTGTTAATTGATCACCACCTGGTGGTAGGTTGGAAAGACCTGCAGACCCAAATGTATTCTGATGGGCTCTTGGGAACATCCGGAACATCTGGAACCTCAGAGGTTGACCAGGCATCAGTGGGATCTGCCCCTGTGGAAGCCTCTGGATGTTGTGGGGCCGTCTTGGCTGACACACCTGCAGCAGTTGGGGACAGAGCCCCCGGACCGGCACACCAGAGTGGTGGTCCATCTATTGGGGATCAAACTCCTCAGCCTCCCTGGCAAAAGTCCATTCCAGGGTAGCAGAGAGGGGAATTCAGCAGATAGTAGAACCTTGGATTCAGGAGGAGCAGTGCAGCTTTGAGCTGGACTAGTTTATGCCACCACAGATACTCATTTTGTGGACCTTCAGCATGGACCGGAGGTGCTTTCAGCCATGTGTGAAGCTGCTGGGATGAGAATTAGCACATCCAAGTCCAATGTCACGGTTCCTGAACCGGAGGAAAGGTGGTCTGCACCATCCAGGTTGACAGAGGTCCCACCTTCAGGAGGACTTTCAGTGTCTTCTGGGTCTTGTTCCTACCCTCACCTATGGCCATGAACTTTGGCTCATCATAGAGTAAAGAGCTCTGTCACCCAGGAGGAGCTCAGAGGAGATCTGCTACGCCTCCACACCAAGGCCAGCCAGCTGAGGAGGCCTGGGCATCTGTTGGATGCCTCATGGGTGTCTCCAGCCTGTCCGGGGCCATGTCCCTGGACAGGCTGGAGCCACTAGGACTCTCAGCTTGCCTGCATTGGGAGGGAGTGTTGGGTGAGATGGAGGTCTGGGTGTCCCAGCAGAGACCAAGAGGAGCAAGAGTGGGTGCACAGATGTTCTGGTGATTGTGTTGTGACGTCATCCCGCTCTGACCGTTTGACGAGGGAAACCCATAATCTACGACCCAGTAAAAAAGGATGGAGACCCTCTGTGGGGAAAAAATGTAATTGCTGCATTTCAGAGCATTAAAATCAATTAAAACGTTTGAGTTAAAAAACAGATTTGAATGAGTTCAGGCTGATAAAGTGAGCACGGCTCCAGAGTATGACGGCTAACTCAACCCTGAGCCGCACACGCGTGTGTGTGTGTGTGTGTGTGTGTGTGTGTGTGTGTGTGTGTGTGTGGCAGAAGAGGAGGAACGAAGTCTATCAGTGTGTGAGTCTAATTAAAACGATGAAAATAATTACTGATACAGGCTGACAGACAGTCTCGCCCTCAGACATCCTCAGTAATTAGTTAATTAACCAAACGCAAATTAGCAGCAAGAATTAGTCAGCCAGGCTTAGCGGAGGAGATGGTGAGACCTCCTCTTGTTTTCTGCCTTGCTACGCTCTGCTCCTCCTTTGATACCAAGACTGTGTGTGTGTGTGTGTGTGTGTGTGTGTGTGTGTGTGTGTGTCCTCGTGTGCACACTGAGGTGCTAAACTCTTAAAAGTTAGAATTAGGGCACGTCTGCTGTATTCCTACTTTATCACCGTGCTGCATGCTAAGCTAACATGGTATGTAAACTATTTCTGCCTGAGTCAATTCATTCAAATTAAAAAGTGATTTCAGGATAATGAGCCGGTAATTTTCCCCCAGTTTTTGCCTAAAAAGACGCAGCTCGTACGTTGGAAGCACATCTGCTTGCCTTCAAATCCCTTCATGCGGGAACGAAAGAGCTCATTTAAAAGATACATATACATCCAGGATGACGGGTGTTTTCAGCATATTGAATATATAAACCGCCCCCCCCCCCCCCCGTGGCTCCAGCTCACAGGATCCTCACAACACTGCAGCTCCGCCTGACACCCTGCAGGTACCAAGAGCAGCCCGTCCAACCCACTGGGCCCAAGTCAAAGCGATTCTGTGTGTGGGGGTGAATATTGGCCCACTCTTGGCCCCGGGTCGGGGGGCGGGAGGCGGGGGTCGGGGTGGGGGGGCTGCTGGCGGTGCTCGGTATCCCTCTTGTTAACACTTACTTCTCGCTCGCCTGTGGCTGGTGTTGGATCCCGACCACCTCCAGTGGAAATAAACGAAACAAAGGCGCTGTAAAATTGGAGCCGTTGGCTCACGGGCCGGTGCCACGCGCGGACTCATCGTTGCTGAGCGTCTCTGCCGCACGTGCGTGTGGTCACATCACTGCATCCACGCACAGATGGTGCATGTTCCTGCCACTGAGCACACAAACGCACGCACGCAAGAACGCACGAGTCGGACCCAGCACAGAAACCTACGCGCGTGCACGTGTGTGCGTCGGTGCGCACGCAAGTAGCTTAAGGGGAAGCAGCAATGTGCACATTCAGGTCATGGATGTCAATCATCTCTCTACCTCCTGATTTCCTAACATTGAGCACTAAAACACTCGTTCTGCTAAACGAGGAGGTTTGTGTGTGTGTGTGTGCGCGTGCGTGTGTGAAAAGAAAAGATTCACACGCGAGGTGATTTGAAACTGATGCAGTTTTCTTTAGAAACTCACTTCCTGTTGAAGTTGTCAAACCCCTTTTAAGCTAAAATAATAACAGCAAATGCTGCCGTTATCTAAAAGAAACGGAGCTTGAGGTCCATATTCTGAAACTTGCATAATGTTTTACGACAGGCCTGGCCAACCCGCGGTTTGGGTTTTTTTAATGCGCGTGTTCGCTTCGCTTGAGTTCAATACGGTACTTTCGCTAAACGCGCATGCGCGTTAGATGAAAATACCGCAAAGTTTCTCAGTAGGGACGAGATATTTTGAGTAAACAATTAGTGTCAAGTTCGTCTTCAAAATGGCAGGAAAACCTGCACGAAAGCTTCGTGACCCGGTTCCGTGATCCACAACTGAAAAGGCCACAGATCGCATTCCTCGTTGCCCCTTTTAAATGCCCCGCACTGTTTTAATGCCCCGCACTGTTTTAAAGCCCCGCTGGTCACAGGTGAGGCTGCAGCTGATGATCGATCTTTGTGAGGACCAACTGAAACCTGCTTTAAGGGAAGGGGCCACTGGGTTCTGGAAAAGTGTGCCAATGGAAAAATAGCCCAATGTCAAACGGGCTGCGCTTAAGATCCTGTCAATATTTGGGTCAACACACGTCTCGAGTCTGTGTTTTCTACCCTGAAACACGTGAAACCAAAGCATCGATCTGTTCTGACTGACACCCGTGTGAAAGAACTGAATCCAAGCCAGATTTGGAGAGGATTGTTCAAAGCAAGGAATGCCAGAAGTCCCACTGAGCAACATGCACAGTAAGAGAAAAAAATATATTCTAATTATTATATTTTTGTTTGTGGACTGTGACTGGCCCGTGGTCTGGAGAAGTCTGGCTGAGCAGAGGTCTGTGTGTGTGTGTGGTGTGTGTGTGTGTGTGTGTGTGGTGTGTGTGTGTGTGTGTGTGGTGTGTGTGGTGTGTGTGTGGTGTGTGTGTGTGGTGTGTGTGTGTGTTGTGTGTGTGTGTGTGTGTGTGTGTGATCTTAGGCTCGGACTGGTCGGCCACCCCTGTTTTACGAATTTAACTGCATTGAAATTGCTTCAAAGCTTTGGGTGAAATCACACTCTTTAAAACACCCGTCAAACATCCAAACGATCCTACGGATCCAGAAACTCCTCAACACAAGTGTGTTTTACTTAGAATTAGAAAAATGATGCATTTGCCACTTTTCTGTCTCAACATGCTTCTAAAAATGCTTTGAGTTGTTTTATCCGCCCTAAATGCACCTGAGCTAATGGCACTCGCCTGTTTTTAACGACCTCTGGGGTTTGAGGAGGGCGTCGCTTCGTTGCTCTGCAGGTTCTCGTAGATTTGGATCTTTTTCTTTATTCCGCTTTTCTTCCCCGTCACAGTTCTGTGTCAGTTAGTCAAATAAGTGCTGCTTGAAAACAGTCTGTAAGCTGCGCTTTTGCTTTGGTGGGAACATCTGACTGTTTCTATTCATTCTGCAGCCAGAAGCTAAACTGGAGCGTTGGGATTCCAACTTTTCCTCCAGGGACCCAGCCTGGAAGCTCATCTCCCCAAAACACACCACCAAATGAACCACGTTATTACAATAGCTAAAAATATGAGAAACAACCCCAGGGGAGCGTGTGTGTGTGTGTGTGTGTGTGTGTGTGTGTGTGTGTGTGTGTGTGTTGTGTGTGTGTGTGTGTGTGTGTGTCAATATAGATATTGAACGCCAGAAAAACTGTTTTTATTTTTCTTCATTTTTCTTAACTTGAGAACAAAAGTAGTGAAATAAACATGATCTAAAAGTGCTCCTCAGCCCGAGAACATGCACTAAAACATCTTTTATTTATTCTCTTAACAGGCACATTAGGGTTTATTGGCATCATTGCCTGTGGATTTCTTTGATAAAAGTCTCCACAAAATGTGTCCATAAGTTGTAAGAATTAAAAAAAAAAAAATAAAATCCTTGTAAAATGTTGTTGATAATGGTATCGTGTCTAAATTTACTATAAAATCACGTTTCACACATTTATGTGAATGTTAATATATAATGCTGGTTTTATTGAGAGAACGTCAGTCTTTTAGCCGCTGTTATGCTAACTAGCATTTCTTTGTTCCTGTTAGCTTGGCTGCTATCGACGGCGCGCTAATGTCATAGATATGACATGACCTGCAGGCATCCGTTCTCCTTCCCTAGAAGCTTCACACACACGTTCGCACACACACAGACAGCCATCAGCATCACACACACTGCTGCAGCGGGTCCTTCCCACACCCCTGTCTTTTGGTATTTCTCGGGAATCTACGCGCCGCGTCCTGTGGTGTGTCTCCTGTGGAGGAGTGTATGTTCTGTTTATGGTCAGTGACATGCACAAGCACTGTGGGGCTTAAATGAATGTGAGCACTGTCACAAGCGATTAGCAGCGAGTGTGTTAGTGTGTGTACGGGGGGTTAGTTGACTGGTGGGGAGACACCAGTACAGATGGGGGCTTCAGAAGAGATGAATGTCATGGCTGGGCCTCCTCCTGTCCTCTTGGGTCAGCATCAAGAAAAGCCCCGCCGCCGCTGTCCAAACTAAGCCGAGCAGCCCATCGGCCACACCGACGTCCCCTTTGTCTCCTCAGAGACGCACACGCGGGTGATATTACACGAGTATCATAAGGAAGCCAGTGTTGCACGTCACATTTATTTATTCTGGGCAACAATTTTTAAAACCTTTTTTGCTTATGAAGCCAAATTTCAACTGAATCGGGTCTCTACAAGTTTGATGTGAAAGAACGTCACAAGTTTGAAGTCTGAACCAGAAGTTAGAACCAAACCAGGCAGCGCGTGGTTAGCACTGATGCCTGGCCAGGGAGGGCACGGGTTCGATTCCCAGCAACAACAGACCTTTCTCTGTTCAGGTAGAAGCTTCTCTCTGAGTCTGGGAGGAGTTTCCTCATAGAGTCTGGTTTAACTGAGCAGGTTAGGTTGGTCCATGGGTGGATGATGGATGGATGGATGATGGATGGATGATGGATGGATGGATGATGGATGGATGATGGATGGATGATGGATGGATGGATGATGGATGGATGATGGGTGGATGGATGATGGGTGGATGGATGATGGTGGATGGATGATGGTGGATGATGGATGATGGATGGATGATGGATGATGGATGATGGATGATGGATGGATGATGGATGATGATGGATGGATGATGGATGATGGATGGATGGATGATGATGGATGGATGATGGATGGATGATGGATGGATGGATGATGGACTGGTTTCCCTCCACGTGTCCTCTTGCGTCCACCAGGATGAGGGACACCGCTGACGTCCTGCTCCGCTCTCCCTGCCCCTGCCCCTGCTCCACTCTACCTGCCCCTGCTCCACTCTACCTGCCCCTGCTCCACTCTCCCTGCCCCTGCTCCACTCTCCCTGCCCCTGCTCCACTCTCCCTGCCCCTGCTCCACTCCACCTGCCCCTGCTCCACTCGCCCTGCCCCTGCTCCACTCTCCCTGCCCCTGCTCCACTCTACCTGCCCCTGCTCCACTCTACCTGCCCCTGCTCCACTCTACCTGCCCCTGCTCCACTCTCCCTGCCCCTGCTCCACTCTACCTGCCCCTGCTCCACTCTACCTGCCCCTGCTCCACTCCACCTGCCCCTGCTCCACTCCACCTGCCCCTGCTCCACTCTCCTGCCCCTGCTCCACTCTCCCTGCCCCTGCTCCACTCTCCCTGCCCCTGCTCCACTCTACCTGCCCCTGCTCCACTCTCCCTGCCCCTGCTCCACTCCCCTGCCCCTGCTCCACTCTACCTGCCCCTGCTCCACTCTACCTGCCCCTGCTCCTCTCTACCTGCCCCTGCTCCTCTCTACCTGCCCCTGCTCCACTCTACCTGCCCCTGCTCCACTCTACCTGCCCCTGCTCCACTCTCCTGCCCCTGCTCCACTCTCCCTGCCCCTGCTCCGCTCTCCCTGCCCCTGCTCCGCTCTCCCTGCCCCTGCTCCACTCTACCTGCCCCTGCTCCACTCTCCCTGCCCCTGCTCCACTCTCCTGCCCCTGCTCCGCTCTCCCTGCCCCTGCTCCGCTCTCCCTGCCCCTGCTCCACTCTACCTGCCCCTGCTCCACTCTCCCTGCTCGACCCGCTCCCCGAGCCTGCAACCCACAGACTTTGTGCGGCCCTGGGCCTGAAGAACTATTTCCTGTGTTTCCTTGCCTGACTTCCTGTTCATCACCACGGTCCAGTTTTCCCGCTGCTTCAGGCACCGTTGGGTCGTACCTGAACATGGTTCTGAGCCACAAGTAAGCACAGTTTCATCCTATGAGCAATCAGGCTCGCGTGCACATCAGTTGCCATGGTAACCACTGCAGTGAATATGCTAATAGAGCAAAATAAATCACCACGCTGGTGCAGGGCTCCACGGCCCCTCGTCCTCCGTGCACAGCGTCAGAGGTGATGTGAGGGTGGAGGCTGGTTCACGGCCTCGTGCACGGCCTCGTGCACGGACCACACTGGGTCTTTTGCTCAGACCTTCTTCACCCCCAGGCCACCTCCGTCTCTCTGTTATTAATGGAACACAACGTGCACTTTGCTGTCTCTTCTCTGATCTTTAAGAACTCCTCCTCCTCTTCCTCACCTGTCCTCCCGTTACCTGTGATGCATTCAGGGACACGTTTTTAAATGAACTGCAGTCAGGAGAGCAGAGCGTTCACTGACGCACGGATCTTAACTGTTTGTGCTCGGAGGATGTTTTGGGGGGGGTTAGGTCCACTCAGAGGTGTAATTGGAGCTTTATTATCTCCTCCCGGATGTGCTACAACCCCAGAAAGAAACCAAACTCATAAGAAAATAAAACATGTCTGACCTGCCGCGCCTCTTCTCAGGTTCTCCCTGATAGTGGCGTGACCCAAGCATGAGCGAGAACAGAAACCTAATAACAGCCGCTCTCAGTGGACGCTGCGTTTATTTATTTATTTCTGTGTGTGTGTGTGTGTGTGTGTGTGTGTAAAGGGAAGTTAATAATGCACACGCGCGGTGCAACAGCGCTGGAGTGTGTATTGAAATGCTCCAGCTCCCTCCACCACACGGACACCAAGCTTTGTGCTTCATAACATCCCTTAATAACTTTTGGGTTGTTTCCTATCTGCTGCTTAGGTAGCGTTTATGCTAACGTGCATCCTTCGGGCGCCACAGGGATCGGTGGCTGGACGTTGGCGGTTTTCACCCGTAGCTTCACCGGTATTCCCAGTGAGCGGGAACCTCGGCTGGTCCCTTCCAGCCGGGGAGGAGCCTGTTCGGTCTTGTGGGTCGGCGGTGCTCCGGCGAGCGTTGTCTCCTCTGAGCGACCTTGACCCGTCTGTGGGGGGGTCAGGAGCGCCTCAGCCGCCGCGGCAGCAGCTGTGTCACTTCGACTCAGCGTCTTCGGTCCAACCTTAAGGGACCCGGACTGCCCGCGTCCTGCCTGCACGTCCAAGGACCCCTGATAGAGCAAGCTGCCCCCCCCCCCCCCACAACCGCCCTCCCCATTCCGCCCAGAGCCACCAGAAACACACATTCATGCTCAGGGGCCGTCTGGCATATAAACACACCCACCATCAACCTGTCTGTCTCTCTGCCTGTCTCTCTGCCTGCCTGTCTCTCTGCCTGCCTGCCTGTCTCTCTGCCTGTCTCTCTGCCTGCCTGTCTCTCTGCCTGTCTCCCTGCCTGCCTGTCTCCCTGCCTGCCTGCCTGTCTCTGCCTGCCTGTCTCTCTCTCTGCCTGCCTGCCTGTCTCTCCTGCCTGTCTCCCTGCCTGCCTGTCTCCCTGCCTGCCTGCCTGTCTCTCTGCCTGTCTCCTGCCTGCCTGTCTCTCTGCTTGTCTCTCTGCCTGTCTCTCTGCCTGCCTGTCTCTCTGCCTGTCTCCCTGCCTGCCTGTCTCCCTGCCTGTCTCCCTGCCTGCCCGTCTGTCTGTCTCTTTGCCTGCCTGTCTCTCTGCCTGTCTCCCTGCCTGCCTGTCTTTCTGCTTGTCTCTCTCTCTGCCTGCCTGTCTCTCTGCCTGCCTGTCTCTCTGCCTGTCTCTCTGCCTGTCTCTCTGCCTGCCTGTCTGCCTTCCCGGCCCCAGCAGCCTCTGGCCTGCAGCCCCTTCCAGTCATCTCTACATATGTCACATGTTAATGACATCAAGTGGGCGCCACCCAGGGAGCTCAGACTGGAGGGAGCAGGTTGAGGAACGAAGTAGTGGCTCCTCTTCCTCTTCCTCTTCCTCTTCCTCCTCCTCCTCCTCTTCCTCTCTGGCAGTCAGGACTTGAGGGCTTTAACCCTCCTCTCACCTGCAGGTCTGCTGTCAAATCTCTCTCCTTCACCAAGTGGTGGCTTTGGTTACCGAGTGATTTGGAGTAAAATGTATTTGTGGGACCCAAATGTATCATTATAATATTTATAATGCATGTTTTTGAAGCAGTGAAATAATGAATATTTGTTGCCTTGAGGCTTCCTCTGTTAATTAATTAAGTGAAGCAGACTGAAAGGTAAAGTAAAAGTCATTGTTTTAGAGCCTGGGTTCATCACCCCTCACGTCTTCGGCTCTTTCCTGGTGGAGCCTTTTGTTTTTCCAGGGAAAAGAGCCAAAAACATGGATGCAATATTAATCCTTATCCCGTTATTGGACTCTGGGAAAAGCGCTAAGCAGCAGAAAGGAAGAAAGGAAAGGAAAGGAAAGGCTGAGCGCCTTCTGAGAAAAAGGACTGATTCCCTCCTCCCTTTGTGCACGGAGCAGCTTTGCCTCTTGTATCGATCACGGCCGTGCCAACTGTTTGTTTTGTCTCTTCATATAATGAACCCTGGGCCCTCAGCGAGGCCCCAGCAGAGCTTCCCTCCCCGCTAAAGGGCTTTTTTGTGAGACGGTGTCACGCTCCCTCGTTCCGGCGAGGCTTTGCGTTTCTTATTATTCATGGCTCTCTCCCCATTTGTTGAGGAGGACGGGATCAAACAGGCCGATTCGCCACGCCTGACACCCGCCGCAGCGAGTGTGTGTTTTGTGTATATGTCTCGGTCCGCGCGCGCCTGTGAGTGTGTGTGTGTGTGTGTGTGTGTGAGTGTGAGTGAACTCGACTCAGGCTCAGTAATGACAGGATTTGTTAAACAGTAAATTAATGAATAATGAAATATCCAGCACGCGCCTGCCTCGCCTGGAGCACAGCGCCCTGAGCAGGAATTACTCCAAACCGGCACTTGGGTGTCTGCATTCAGGATAACCTGTGTGTGTGTGTGTGTGTGTGGTGTGTGTGTGTGTGTGTGGTGTGTGTGTGTGTGTGTGTGTGTGTGTGTGTGTGTGTGTGTGTGTGTGTGTGTGTGTGTGTTGGATAAGCATTTTTACAGCCCATTGCATGACAGCATGCTCAGGGGCGTTGCTGATGGGACTCGGCGCTCCCCCGGCTGCTCGCTGAGGTGAGTGACGGCAGACACGAGCGTCAGGCTGTCAGCTCCGCTCTCACACTCTTTCTCAAATATTAGCAGAGCTTTCGCCAGCGCCGTCCGCGGCCATAAGCTGATTTCCTTCCACCAGCCCTCTCATTAAAGTAACAACAAATGACATTTTCATAAAACCAAACCCGGCCTCCCATTAGCACCAATTCATCACAGGCCAGTAACACGTCCAGCTTATTGGACGCTCGTGGTTGCTGCTCCTTTTCATCCAGGTGTGCAAATAATACAAAAAAACACACAATATTAAACTGCACTGAATGGATCTCTGGGGGGTCCTGAACCTGTTTTTTGGACCTATTTAAGAATTTGGTTTCTACTCAATTTTAATGATTTTAAAAGGACACAGAATGATCAATTTTCAGGCTTATTTGTGTCTTTATTTCCACTGCAGGTCATTAAAATGGGATTTTGCTGGATTTCATGTGCAGTTTGTGTGTGTGGGATTTAGTTCCAGACAATTATTGAGTAAAAATCTGTAGCGCTGTGGAGGTGTAGTTATGTATTTTAAGACTGAAAAATATAGCATTAAATGTTAAATACAGAGCAGATAATGTCCATAAATGTGGCAATAAAAGACACAAATGGAACCTGTGGACAGTGATCATTGTACTTCAGCTTTGATGTATGTAGAAAGTTCATTTAAATAGTTTCTAAATTGTTTAAAATGAATGAGTTCCTGCCTACCAGCATCTTTATGTAGGTTAAAATAGCGTCGGCCTGATTTCAAAGTTAAAGCTAATTAAATTTGGAATTTTGGAATCTCTCTATCTGATAAAACCATTCGTGTATTTAAGGTTGATTTGGAATTAAAAAAAGCTGTTTTGGTGCATGTTAAGACTTTTAACACTGACAATTCCAGTCTAGAATCGATGCTTTGGTAAAATAGCGCCGCTGCTGAGCACGAGCGCCGTGCACGTGCGTTCGGTGGCCTCGCCTGTGTGAATGCGGAGCACGAGCGCCGTGCACGTGCGTTCGGTGGCCTCGCCTGTGTGAATGCGGAGCACGAGCGCCGTGCACGTGCGTTCGGTGGCCTCGCCTGTGTGAATGTTCCCGTCCTTGAACGTCTCGGCTGCTCGGACTTCCCGCCCTGTTGGTCTGTTCCCGCCAACCTGTCTGCTGCTCAGCAGCTTCCTGCCTTTGTTGAGTTAAAACCGCTCGCGGACACGCGGGTGCTGAACTCTGCACCTGCGTCACGCGGCGTTCCACTCCACGGGTCACACGAGGCCTGCGGGCCTCTCTCTCCCCCCCTCTCGCTCTCTCCCCCCCCCTCCCCCCTCTGTCTCCCCCCTCTCCCCCCCTCTCCCCCCTCTCTCTCCCCCCTCTCTCCCCCCTCTCATTAGCTTTCTTCCTGCCTCTCTCTACTCCTCTCTGCTCCTCTCGCGCTCCCCCGTCATTAGCGCACCGGCGGTAGATCCCACCGCACACGCGGGCCCTCGAGGCACGGTTCTATTCCCCACGTGCTCGTGCGAGAAGGAGAGGAGCGTCTGTGAAAGAGAGGCCTCACTGTCCGGAAAATACAGCCAATTATCTTCCTGGAATAAGACTAGATCTATCACCCTGTGTGTGTGTGTGTGTGTGTGTGTGTGTGTGTGTGTGTGTGTGTGTGTGTGTGTGTGTGTGTGTGTGTGTGTGTGTGTGTTTCACATGTTTTCTAATCCTCAGCAGATTTTCTCAGTCTTCTAAACTACTTCATGGAGTTGTTGGAGGCTCTTTCTCATGAGGACATTTGTCACCGGCCGGTTTCCTGCGGCCGTTTTTGCGTTTTGAAATGACTTAATTTTCATTCCAGGGAGTGAAAATAATCATTTTCTGAAAATGACTCGATGATTTTTGCTCGTGATGATACTCCATATTCGGTTTTTGTGATTTAAATTGTTCCGCTGGCTTTATTATGAAATTAAAGTGTATTTGAAGTCCTGCATCTCTTTTTAAGGTTTGTGAGCCCTCGATCATTTATTTATTTATGACTTTTGCTATTTTTGCTATTTTTACGCGTTAACTCCGACACTCAGCTAATTGCTGCTCTTCCAGCTGTTAAGTAACTTTGAGTGTAATTCTAATTTCTGCCTTATCCCTAAAATAAACTTTTTTCCATTCATTAATATCACCACAAATTACTAAAATAGAATTTGTCTGATGACAAACAATTGTCAGCATAGATAAAGAATAATGAGTTTTTAACGCTGTATTTTACTCTAAATTTCTGGTCATTTCCACTGAGGTTCGTTGATTGGAACGAAGCGATATTCCTGATGGTGCTTTGATCGGGAATATCGCAGGGATACAGCCGCCGCTCCCTGTTTCTATCTGCAGGAATTTGTGTTTTGATCCACTTGATGCTGCTTGAAGCAGGAAAAAAGACAGCAGAATAAATTCTGCCGTTCGGCTGTGTGAGAACAGTCTGTTATTTAACTCCATTATCATTCACTTATTTTATTTTCTTAAATGGGTCGTTAACCTAAATCCCCGAGGAACCGCTGTGGCTGCACACCTGCCGTAATAAAACACATGGTTTATTATCAATGTGATAGAAATGAAATCACTGGACACTTAGAAGCATGTCTACCATCATCATCATCATCACCATCATCATCACCATCATCAGCATCAGCATCATCACCATGACAACAGCTCAATGAGAACAGAAACAAAAAAACAAACACTTTTCCAGTCCTGCCCCCTCCCTCCCCGTGTTGTCTCACAAAGGTCAAATCACAGATAAATAGGCCGACACCCAACTAGCTGCTGCACCTATTTACACAACCGTCATTTAAATTAATATAAATAAATATTTACACACATAAATTAACGGCCGCCCATCCTCACAGACAAACCTGTTTCAGTGATATAATACTAATTAACCAGCGTCCGTACCCACAATGCTTTGTCTGTGCGAGGCTGCGCACGCACACACACACACACACACACACACACACACACACACACACACACCGCTCTTGCTATCACAGTCTCTCAGGATGTTAGCAGAGGGAGCAAAATGGATGTAACACAGTCACCAGCATGTCCTCAGGGGGACTGAAAAGAACGTAACACAGATGAAAGATCCCTCTGTGCTCTGCAACACTGGCCCACAGGTATCTTCCTCTGCCCTCCTCCTCCTCCTCCTCGGCCCCGTGTGTGCGGCAGGTCAGCGGCAGTGGTGTAAAGCTTGAAGTTAACGGCGCGGCGCCTCCGTCCGTCTGTGTCCGCCCCTCGCTCGGCTCTTCCTCGTCACATCCTCCTCCTCATTTGCGCTGCTTCTCCTCTTTGTCGCCGCCCTTGCTGACGGCGTCTCCGTGCCGGTTGTTGGGAGGGTTGCTGAGGAACATCTTGTCTAGTCCTTTGAGGGCCTCGGTGAGGTAGTTCTGCAGGGTGGTGAGCGCGGCGCAGATGGCGGGCGAGCCGAAGCCGTGCGTGATGAAGGAGAAGTGGGAGAGGCAGCTCTGGATGCCCGGCTCCAGGATGGGGGCGGGCCTCGAGTTGCCCAGGGGCGTCCTGTCCTGGGCCAGCAGGTCCGTGAACTCTTTACACAGCTGTCTGAGAAAATGGAAACTGTGTTCAGACAAAATTTGGACCATTTTAAAAGGTTTTCAGCACCGACGGTCTCGTTTGAGAGGTGGGTCAGAGAGGACCGTTATGGGACCTGAGAGCATTTATCATCAAATATGAGCCTCTTACTTTTGAGGGTTGAGTGTTTCTGCCTTCTGAATAATTACTTTTATATCAATTACTGGAAGGGTCACAGAATTTGTGCTGCTGCCTTTGAATTTGAGGCTTTAAATCTGACAGCAGGAGCCTCCGGGTGAATTAAGTCAGACATAAACACACAGCGGCCTCCTTTATGGAATATATGTTATATATCAGTACATGATACTTTTGGTAGATTTAATATATGAATATATTTAATATCTGGTGTAACAGAATAGAAAAATCATTTAAAATGCATTAATACATTATTATTAGTAGTACTTTTGTTTTTTTCTACTATATTTCTATTGTTAATACAATAACTGACGATTAAACAAGGCTTCTTTTTAATTTATTTAGATTTTCCCATGTCTCATTTTTCACATGCAGAAATCTTTAAAAATAAATATTTAAATTTGAGTCACTAAATATAATCAAATAAATTGATTAATTTGTTTTTCATTCCCATTTCAAATCTGCAAAATGAACTCATTTAGTGATTTAACACATGAAACTTCAAACCATTTCATTTAAAGACATCAAGCCTTCATGTGGTCATCAGTATTTAAACGCACACGATGTCTAAACACGGGCCTTTAATTTAGGAATCAAAGGAAATAAAGCACCTTTGTGATTCACCTGACTGATCATTAAATGAGTCTTTAGTTTAAATGTCTTTAGTTGACATTTAAAGTGTCGGCAGTAACAAACAGGCAGGTTTTATTCTCACCAAAATCCTGCAAGTCTTCATCTGGATTAAGGCCACATTTAATATTCAAGATCACCCCCACACACACACACACACACACACACACACAGGCCTAAGGGCAGGGCTCCGGCAAATGAATGACAGGCTGTGCAGGCCGAACCCAGCTGGGGTGGGGGGTGGGTGGGGGGTGGGGGGTGGAGAAGAGAAGCCGCCACCTCGGGCGACACTCACGGCCCTCGCTGTTGTTTTCTGACGAGTTGAAACACTTCACTGCTAAATAATGAATTTCTAACAGGCAGCACCGGCACACAGGTTTAACTCTGAGCATCAAACATTCACCGCCGAGCACACACACACACACACACACACACACACACACACACACACACACACACACACACACAGCAGCAGCATTGTTGCAAGTATCAGGAATCTGCTGAAAAACGCCACTTTAACAAAGTTCAACCAATATTTTTGGCCTCTTGATGCAGCTCAGCTCCTAAAAGTAATAACAGATTCTTAAATTAGGCACAAAAGTGCAAACAGCAGAGGTCAAACGTGCACTTAGCACCTCAAAGTTCATATTTTTTAATATCTGTGGGGGGCGTTAAGAGCAGCTTCGTCTGGGCCTCGTGTAAAGGTGATCCGGTCACGTTTGTGTTAAACTCACTCGTTAAACTCACTCGTTAAACTCATTTGCATCCAAAAGTCAAGAGGTGGAAATGAAAGCTGGCGTTATTTAGCGCTCAGATTTAACACACATTACCCAAACGAATCAAACGGCCTCCATTTTCAATCAGCCTTGTTATTAAAGGTTAGATCCTACGAAGTTTGATTCCTTTCATTAGCCGTCTCTTACAAATGTCAATGACGCGTTCAGGGGCCTGATGTAGGAGGGGGCAGGAGAGCTTTGTGCCCCGGGGCCCGTCTTTAAGAGGGGCCAGAGGGGCCCCGGCAAAATGAGAGAGTTTAATTTCACCGTGATTTAATGCATCAAACGTGCACGCCCCGTTTTTCACCCTGTAACCGCAGCAACAGATCTGGAGCCGCAGATGGGCGATGGCGCCGGACCTCTGGGACGTTTTAATGACGACAACATTGACATGGAAATATCTTTTAGCCGACTTAGTTCACGACTTTCCCCTTGTCCCCCCTCCCTTACAACTCTCAGAGCCACATCCCGATTGGAGGTGTAATGTCATTACAGTCTTATGTATTATTCTATATTCTATATTCTATATTCTATGTGGCGGCCGGTAAAAGACTGAGGGAACACGATCCAATCAAACGCTCCATCACACTCACTTTGTCGCCAGCAGCATGTTTTTCCGCGTGTGCAGCTCGTTGGGGTCCGCGTGTTGCCGATTGAGGTACTCGCTCACGGCTTTGGTGGGGAACTCCGTCTCGCAGATGTAACCGAAGTCCCGTGCCAGGTGTACTGCCTCACCTGGGGGGGGGGGGGGGACAGAGGAGGTAAAGGCCTCCAAAAGTGTTGCAGGTAGGCAGATAAACTACACAAGCTGCTTTGCACCACGAGGGTGATTTAAACTGTTTGGAATGTGTGAAATGAGCCTGAATGGAGCCTCAGTGTTTGGAAGACAGAGCGTTTCATCCACAGTTGCAAACGTCTGATACACTTTTTTCAATGTTTGTGACGTGCAAGCCGGTAAATCACCTTCGACGAGAGACGTTAGTAGCGTGACGTTGGCAGCTTTGCGTCGCCCAGCAGGTAAATTGAGTCCGATCTTTTCCAGCTTTTCTCGAAGACATTTCCCACCGTTTTTAGACTTGGCTCTGTGGAAAACCGCACAAAGTTGCATGGAAATGACAAATAGGCAGCAATGTCGACAGACAATTAGCAGGACGCGGGCCTGCCCGCATCCATCCTTCTCGTACCTTCTCAACACGCCCCCCAGGAGGGAGGCGTTGAGGCACTCGGGCGGGGACAGTCTCCTCTGCACCTCCCCTACGGTCACTTTGTACTTGGAGGTGGAGCTGAGCAGCGACAGGCGGCCGGGCACCGAGCAGAACACTTCGTTGATGTTGACCGTCACCCCTCCGATCAGGCCGTCCTTCCCTAGCATCAGAGAGCCCATGTTCTTATGAGGCATTGGAACTGAAAAACAAAGGTTACAATTTACAGGTGCTTCTCGCTCATAGAGCTTAAATTACACTTTATTTTACCTTAGAATTGCTATTATAAACTGCAGCTGTTTCAGGTGCTTTTATTCAGTCATTGATATATTAAGATTTATTCCTATTGGTTTTGGTGTTTGTTTGTTTTTAACATCATCGTTGTTTAAAATTCGGATTATCTTGTTATATTTACTTGAATAATTCAAATGACGTGAAGATGAATTTAAACTCCACTTAATGCGGTGAATCAGCGCGCGTGGAGGGCGGTCGTGGCCTAATGAGGCGACCACGCGCCGCGCCTTCACTGTTATTTAATGTCGCGCGACGGTCTCATTACAATATTATCGATTGCTGATTGGTTCGCGTACCCAAATCGCATTAACCACCTCCTCGCGGGCACGTTAACTCCCAGCAGCTTCACAACGACTCTCCTTCATCCCGCGTGCAGATTCTCGCGCTCGTGGCGGGAGAGAAGGGCAGCATCCATGCAGACCTCGTGCGCGGAGGGCAATGGCGAGGTTTTTTTTTTTTTTTTTTTGATGGCTCCGCGGGGGATAATACCGCAGATTAGCTCTAAACGAGCTCACGAGATCTCCGCGAGCGCTGCCATTTATTACATCAGCGGCTTAAATGCCCCGCGGGGAGCTCAGTCACTCAACATCCCGTAACTTAATCAGCGCACATCATCAGGGCGGCGGCGTGGCAGCCTGTCAGAGGCACGACGCCTGCGAGTCAAAGCCGCGGGATTAGAGAGTCCTCGAGGCGGACGGCCAAAAGCTGGAGAGCCGCAGATTCTTGGGGGGGGGGGGCAGATCTTGGGGTGGGGGGGCAGATCTTGGGGTGGGGGGGCAGAAACACCAGAGAGGTCCGAGTCTGCTCCCCCAAACGTCAACATGCAGAATTAAGCTCATCCTTCCTACCTTTCTTAATTACTGATTGATCCAGGATGTTCGTTCCGTTGGTGTCTTCAATTGTCTGAATCGGGATTAATAAAAAAATATATATATATAATTATTGCTGCACAAAACACACCGCAGTTGTATTTTAAAAGATTAAATAAAATCCAATTAGACGTCATAGAAATGCTTCCTGTGGAAAATTAATGTCTCATTTTTTCAATCAGGAATTAAACAAACCCGTTTGATGACGACAATAATAACAATAATAATAAGAAGAAGAATAATGATAAGATTAATAACAATAATAATAATAATATAATAATAATAATAATAATAACAATAATAATAATAATAATAATGAACCGCTGATAACATCGCTCCATTCTCCACTTTATTCGTCATGAAGCGACCCTTTTCTCATCCGTCCACCTGATTTATCATCCTGCCAGATTAATTCCCTCTCATGAATGCTTGATGCTGCCACACGCGCACACACAAAAAGA
The DNA here is from genome assembly GCF_003711565.1 of Takifugu flavidus. Lineage (NCBI taxonomy): Eukaryota > Metazoa > Chordata > Actinopteri > Tetraodontiformes > Tetraodontidae > Takifugu > Takifugu flavidus. The sequence goes on from NC_079538.1 coordinate 4,201,645, forward strand.
ATGTGCTAAAACAAATTCATATTGGGTTAATAACATGACACAAATGCGAGACGCCGGAAATTAGAATCTATTGTGGAGGTTAAATGGCAAAACAATTGGTGACGTTTGTCCCGAGGCGAGTGATGGGAGATGAAACCGGTTTATAGTCGATCTGAGCTGAACCTTCGGGATTCGATGCTGCTACCACTAATAATATTTTAAGCTTTGTAAATGCAGTTTTGCGGCCTATTTTTTTCCTATATCTCAGCTTTTTTGCATGTGGGCCGTTGGTGCCCTGGGGAGAAGCCCTGCGGACCCAAAACTAAGGTCATTGTCTTTAAAAATCCACATTCGCAGCTTTTAGGAGCTGCGTGCACGCTCCTGCTATCGAAGTCATGTTTTTAGTTCAATTATTTTTGGCGTCTGCGATACAATTTCTGACTTATAATCAGTCGATTGTGTATTTTTGTACTTTAAAAAAATAAATACGCAAACATACTAAAAGCGAAATGATCAAAAAGTGCCACATGTGCGTGTAGCTCCAGCTCACCTGCACGTCCTCCATCCCGTGCAGCCCCTGCAGCAGCCCGTCGCCCAGAACGGGCTCCAGTCCCGGGTGAGCGGAGTGCAGCAGCACGTCGGGCCGCCGCACGCTGCCGTAGTCCCGCCGCGGCTCCAGCCCGGACAGCTGCGGCAGCGAGGCGCGCGGCTGCGCCAGCAGAGCCGAGCCGTCCATCCGGTCCCCGGCGACGTCCTGCCGCTGCCGGGCCCCCCATGCGCCCTGCTGGCTCTGGTGCAGGGAGTTCAGCGAGTACGGGTCGCTGACGTGCGAGTACGGGTCCTGGCTCTGGTAGTGAGCGAGAGGCTGGTAGGGCGGCGGGAAGTACGGAGGCTGGAAGTCCGACGAGGGCGCGTGAGACAGCGGCGGCGCGCTGGAGTAGGGCCCCGCGTGCGACACGGAACCGAGCTGGGACAGGCGCGAGCTGTGGCTCGAGACACCGTCGTGACGGTCCTGAGAGAGAAGCAGAAATAGGTGAACTAAGCCACACAGGGGCCTTTGTGACCAGTGAGGAGTTGTTGGGGTCTGTCGCCTCTGGCCACGAAACCGAACCGTCGAACAAAAACCTTAGAAAAGCCCCGAGGGGGGAAGTATTATGGTCTCCCTGAAAATGACTCGGAACGAAAACCTCCAAGATTCAAAAGAATTGCGGAATAAACGAGGAAGACTTGAACTCACCGCAGTGGAGTAGGGGTGGACCAGCATCTGGACCCCCTTCGCTCGGTATCACGGTAAAACTGAAGACTACGGGAAAGTTGCGGCTAAAGTCACTCCAGGTAAGAACCAGAGGCTTTATATGAGCAGACGGCCCAGGTCCTACAGCTCCACGAGGCACCTTCCTCCCCCGGAGCTGCCGCCGCTCTGAAGGCGCGCGTCACGCGCCGCCTCTACCCCCGGTGCACGGTGTAATTGTTATTCATGACTGAGACTTACAGGAATATTAATGTGCGCGGAGCAGGGGACTGGCGACACGCGGAGCGTGAAGCCGCCGCGCGATCGTGAGTGACGTTTAAATTCCGTGGAGAGCAGAAAGGACGCGTGCACAGCAGGAGCGAAAGTGCGCGAGCGGGAGCTGTGAGGAAATCCCTCCATCACACGAACGCACGTTAAAGGGCCCGGAAGCACCTGACGCGACCAAAGAACCGTTTCCCGACACTTAAACCGATTCTGGGGAAGCTGCAAAACACAGTCAGTCTGACGTCATAGCCGAGCTGGACCCACATGCTCAACAGAATCCAGCGTTTGGTTCCATGAACCGCAGTGACCCGTCAGATTTAAGGACGGGGAGGGGGAAACAACCAACATCTTCTAAAATAAATCTTCTTCAGCTCATCATGGTGTCGCTGCCTCCCGGCCAACACGGGGGGGCTCACCAAGGTTCTAGGAACTATTTACTCCACGGATGAAAATGTGCGTCGTTTTACTGTTTGTCCTCGTTTGTTGTGTTTTTAAAAACCATAAAAAACAACAACACACACGCACCGTATATTTCTTGTTCGTAAATAAATTCCCAGATAGCACGCGCTATTCTATCCTTTGGACTGCCCCCTCTGATTTATGCCCAATATTTACATTTTATTGTCACTTCTTTAAAAACGTCCCCGCACATAAAGAGCGGAGTCATTTGACTCCTGACTCCTCCTGAATGGAGCTCGGGCTCCCGCGGCGCTGCAGCTGCCTTTTGGAGGAGCTCACGTGAAGCTGCACACACGAGACGCTCCGCGAGGCGCGCGAGACGGCTCGTGTGAGCGGTGTCAGTGGAGAAAGGAGCGATTAAAGTCTCCATTGTGGACTCACCGGGCGTCACGAAGCCTCCCTCCCCTCGCGCCGTGAGAGAAAAGCCATGTGCGCCACGAGACAAGGCTTTCCCACCGGGCTCGAGTCATGGGGCCTCGCGAGCTGCCTTTTTTTTGTGTGCGTCTCGGTTTGTGCTCGCGCCCATTCAGCACGAGCCGGCCTCTCGTGCGGAGGTATTTTCCGTTTGTTTTTTTGTAGTGTTGTTGGAGCAAAGCCGCAAAAATAACAAAAATAAGCGATTATATTTTTTAAATTTACAAGTCAACAACAAGCGTTTGAATTCTGAGAATAAAACGTTTAAAGCCGAGAAACGTGTCTTAAAGAAACCATTTATATTTTCTCAAAGCGCGAATTGAGCTTCAAATATTCATCCACCGATAAAAACGAGGCCCGGTTCGGCCAGGACAGCAGAACGGGCCCGGTTCGGTCAGGACAGCAGAACGGGCCCGCAGGAACACCTCACAACGTCACCACTTACTCCACTATCAATTAAAAGTTAAAAAATTATCTCAGTCACTTTCCGAAGACACAAAAAAGGAAGTTACCTCATAAATATCTTCATACTTGACATTCTCTACTAGTTTCCACAGCATGGTCGCTTCTCCGGTGTCAGAAAACCGAATGCAGCCAAGAGAAGACGTGATGGTCCGCTCTCTAGAAGAGAGACGAGGGAGACTCTCAGATCAAGAGAGAGAGAGAGGAAGAGCAAGAAAGAGAGAAGAGAGAGAAGGAAGAGAGAGGATAGAGAAGAGAGAGAGGAGAAGCGAGAGAGGAAGGAGAGAGAGCAGAGAACGGGAAGAGATGAGAGAGAGGAAAGGGAGAGGAGAAAAGAGAGAGAAGAAGAGCGGGAAAGGGGAGGAGAAAAGAGAGAGAGGAAGAGAAGAGAGAGAAGAGAGAGAGAGAAAGAGGCAAAAGGGGAGAGGAGAAAGAGAAAAGAGAGAGAGAGAGAGAGGAAGAGGAGAAAGAGAAAGGAGAGTAGGAAGAACGAGAAGAAAAAGAGAGAAAGAGAGAGTAGAGAGGACGATGAGAGAGAGAAGAGAGAGAGAGAGAGAGAAGAGAAGAGAGAAGAGAGAGGAAGAGAAAGAGGAAGAGAAGAAGAGAGGAGAGAAAGAAGGGTAAGGGGAGAGGAGAAAGAGAACGAGAGAGCAGAGAGAGAGGAGAGAGACGAGAAAGGAGAGTCAGATGGAAGAGAGAGGAAAGGATAGAGAAGAGAGAGAGAGAGAACAGATCTGAGAGAAGAGAGAGGAGAGAGAGATCTAGAGAGAAGAGCTCTATCTTACCTCTCCCATTCTCTCTCGGTATGACTCTCTCTCTCCTCTCGAAAGACTCTCTTCAGGGATCTCCCTCTCCCTCTCTCTCTCTCTCTCCTCTCTCCCTCTGCTCTCCCTCTCCTTCTCTATCTCCCCCCCCCCCCCTCTCCCTCCCCCCTCTCTTTGTGAATGGGGGGATCCCTGCATGAATCTGGAGACACGCTCCCTGATCTCGTGCACAGATTTGAGGTGAAGCTATGAAAATAAACATTTCTGCACTTTTCTTCAGGTTTTCATTCCAAGTTTTCGCTCCACATTTTTGGACAAATCTAAACAATCTGGAGTGGAAAATTCCAGCAAACCAGTTGCTCCATATCATTTCTGGGTAAAATAGATAAGCATAAACTCATTCGGGGGTGTTTTAAATGAATAAATCGTCTCTTTTTAATAGCGTGAATATCTCGCTTTACAGTTATTTTAATTGTTTAAATCCTGATAAAGTCTGGCACCTTAATTTGAATCAACCAAACAACAACATGGAGGGTGGCTCTAAAACATCCTTCTGTCTCGTTCGGTCTTGTTTTGTTTAATGGCGTCATGCTCAGCACCTCTTTATCAGGAGGTTTTGGGTTTTATGGGTCACGGGGTCATAAAACCAGTTTGTTTTACTTCATTTCCATGAATCTGCACGTGATCAACAATAATCCTGAAATAAATATCAAGTCTTTTTCAATCGAATTTATAAGACAAACCCATATTTGTCCGTTTTGTCCACGTTGGAGTCACCCTGTCCACCTGTCCACCGACAATGGCGCCGCGTCTGCCTGCAGGCCGTGGAAGAGACAGCGAGCTTTATTTTACTGGACCCATATTTAAAGGACTTATTACATTTACTCAGATGCTGTAGTTCAGGTTTTCAGGGTCTATTTTCAGATGTGTTTGTGTCATTATATTTCAGTTTTAACCTCATTTTATGAATGCTGTTGGTTCTTCCAGATCAGAATAGTAACTCAGTGATAAATGATCAATATCTTTTTTTCAAACAACACTTTAATTGAGTAGATCCAATCGCGTCTTTATGTTGTCGCTTCTTTAAAACACCTTCTAACAGTTGTAGGCTGCTACTATTCTGATCTTTTAATGTTCCAGTCGAGATCAAATCACATATCATTTATTTAAATGGGAATATTTTGATCTAAAATAATTATATGTCCCGGCAGGATGTGATTGATGAGGCATTTTTGTAGGACTGATTACAATTATAGTTACATTTGGTTCAAACTAAATGCTGAAAATCATTAATAAATGAAATGCTATTAGTACACAATTAATCTGCGCCCATGATAAATCACATTAGTTTCATCTGCTGCACTTTTTTAGGACAAGTTGACCCTTTTGAAGGTATCAAAATCTGTCCATAAATATTGAGAAAATATGACGCAGCGCCTCACAAGTGCGCGAACTCTGACCTCTAGTGGCCAAACTGTGTTCATGCAACCAGACGTTCAACCAACGCTTGTGTCCCGTGGAAGAAATGTTCAATGAATAACAGGTTTAAAGAACAATGCTTTCCATTCCTAAACATTTTAAATTAATGATTTTTAATTCATTAATCGTTACATGACTGTAAATTGACTTACTGCTGTGTAATCATGGCAGCTTTATGCTGTTATAGATAGTAATCTTTACATCAGTGAGATGACTTCCTTATGTACAACAATGCCAGTCACATTGAAAGGTTTACTGCTATTAATTATTAATATTAAACTACAGTATGCTCTAAAAATAAATTTTGCACTCAACTAAATTTGAAAGTTAAATATAAAAACAAATAAATAACCATTAAGGTGCAGCAAGTGATTCCAAAAGAATAATTTGACTGTATCTATCAGAGTTGCCTGGATGTTTCATCAAAATTGTTGCAAAATATGTTTGTTTTTCTGATTTACATTTGTTGCCACTTTGAACCTGAATAACACGATTCAGTTGGTGCACATCAACCCTCACACTCATGTGTTTTCACTCAATAGATGGACCGAAAATAAATAAATACTATCCAGTTTCTCTCTCTGCCCTCACACACACACACACACACACACACACACACACACACACACACACCACACACACACACACACACACACACACAGGACATGAATGTTTCAGAAGTACGTCTGTTCTCATGTTCTCTGGAATTACTCACTGCCAAATATTCACTGATTTAACCTACTCTAATTTTCTCTCTCTCTCTCTCTCACACACACGCACACACACGCACACACACACACACACACACAGGGCATATGACTCTCAGCAATGACAGATGTCCTGACAGTCTGGAGGTCTGCAGGCTCGGTCGTGGCTGCGGTCCTGCAGGGCTTTGACACACGATGTATCAGCATACATTTACGCACGTCACACTAATAAGCTTCTATTTTTTTATTCACTGAAAGTTTTTCCCTTCAAGCAAGATCTTGTTCGTGAGAAAAGCACATTTCTACCCGTTCTGACCCCAGTAAACGCGCTGCAACATGCAAATAACCCTTTTTGTTACTTCTTGTGTGATAATCTTTCGCTATTATCTCCAAACTCGATGCTACCGATTCATTATTAAAAATCACATTTATTTAATTTATGTTATAAACTTGAAGCAATAACCCGATTTATTTTGTTCGGAAAGGTTTTAATTGTAAGAATTCCAACCGTGTCTTCCAGGAGGTCTAAACACACCCTGGTGCAGTCACTCCCGACCTGCAGGGTCACCCACGACCACTGGGTGGCGCTAGAGCACCACGTGAAGGTGACCAGCGAGTTTAACCTTGATTTAACAACTAAATGTTCAGAAATTTAAAAGCAAAACTAAAACAGGGTAAACAATTGAATAGTTAACCGAATCATTGTTATATGCAAGAAATGTAAATTGTTTGATTTTAAACACCTCAGTCACTTTAAAGGGAAGATAAAGAAGTATAAATATTAAATTAAAGATGGCTGGATTCAGGGTTGGGGAAATATGACTGATATAACTAATTAAAAGCTCGGGAGTTTTCACATAAAAGGCTCTTTTGCAGGATCCAGAGTGAATAATGGTGATTCTGGCCTCCTAAATTCTTGATCCTTAAAGGGAAGGTTCAGAGTGTGACTGAAGAGGGAAGAAGATCAAGTCCCGACCGGGATCACGACAGAAGACCGAGGAAGAGGAAGGTTCCAGCCTCTGAAGAACTGGGATTTACAACTTTGGTCTCCCTGAATGTGGATCTCAAGCAGCTCTAAAGTCCCACAAAGCCCAGTTCGTATTTCGATAAACGTCGGTCTCAGATGAGACTGAATCCCATGTCCATTGTACACTGAACGGCGACGCTGGGACCTTCCTCTGTGAATAATGGAGCTCAGTCGTTCATCGGTTCAGAGGAGGAACTCCAGCATCCATCTGCTGCTCCGGCCCGGAATGTTGAGGAATATTACAGCGTTTCCATGTTTATCATTCACGTCAGAGCAGATAAAAGTGCGACTGAGATACTTTGGGCACATATCTGCACGCACGCGCGTGCGTGCTCGTGTTCATCTCCTGTCCTCCAGTGACATCCAGCAACCACCAAAGAGCCAATCGGTGGGTTCACGCACTAATTGGACGTGAGCTAATTAGGTGATTTTTTAGAGCTAAAAGCTGAATAAAACGGCCATTTTCCCCGGTTACTGCTGTCGGCTCTGCTGAGTGGAAACACGTCAGTCAACTACCCGGCGAAGAGTGGAGGCGCGTGCTAGTATAATAGTGGATTAATAAAGGAATGTGAGTGAGACTGTGCGGGACTCGTGGGTGGAATGTGCAGGTACGAAAAGCCCGATCGACTGAATTAAAGCGCAGCCAGACTGTTGGAAATGTTGCTCAAACTGTGATTCATCATTAATGATCACTTCCGGTTGCATCCTCAGCGCGCGAGCTTCGTCCCAGGACTCTGAAATCACCGAGTGTTTGGGAGAAAACACCATCTGTCAAACCGGGAACACACTGGAACCTTGCTCTCGCTGCCTCCCCCGCTGTTATTTACCCACCTGAGGATGAGATGCTCAGATTCCCGACGACAAATGAGACACCCTAAACGCATCCTGCCTGACTCCGCGTGTTTGTGTCACGCGGGGAGCGTGACCTCTTTTTAAACGAGTAAAATATTAAAAGAGCAAATAGAACCTACAGAGAGCGGATGGATACACCGGCAGGCAGCTGCTCCCGGCTCCCTTTTATCATCATATAGGCGTTTGTTCCCAGGTACAAATAAGCAGAGAAACCTGACAGAAGCCACAGGAAGTGAAAGAAAACGCCCACAAAGGAGGCGTTTGAACCCTCCTGCAGGTAAAACCTCTCTTCTCCCGCAACATTAAAAAGGCAACTCCGACTTTTTATAATTCCAACCCTCTGAACTCGTATGGATAATTCGCCCTCGCTGCCTTTGATCCGGCGGCGTCTTTATGCGCTCTGCTCGCGCTCCTACCTCTTCCTGTACACGCGCCGGCGCGCGCGTGCCGCAACTTAAAAACAGAGCAAATAGTAGTAACACGTAGCAACCGTCTTTATTGAACACCAGCGGGATTTGAACATATATATAGTTGAAAGCCTACGAGAAGGAGTCATTTAAATATTTATATATATCTTTACAAATGTTCATGAGTTTGTGTCGGCGGAAGTTGAGATCCGGAGCGAGTGTACAAAGATCGACATGCACGGGGAAGAGTAACCACGGCGACCGCGTGGTCACCTTTTACAAAATGGCTGATTTGGACCCTTCTTCACACATTCACAAACATCCCAGGCTGTGGCAGCCGTCACGTTGCTATGGTGCCAAACACGTGGCCTTCAAAATAAAAGCAGTGTATGCAGGGTTGAGTCTCGAGAGCTTCATTTAATCTGTTGAAAATTTTCAGAAACGAGGTTTATTCCAGATCGCCGAGAAGCCAACTAGCCCCAAAGCTCAGAAATATAAAGGGGGTGTGTGATGCTACGTCAGGGGCCCGGCGTCCATGTTTACTTCCTGTTTTCTTTGTGAATAAATAAACAAATAAAAGTCTGGGATGAGTCACAGCCGTCTCCGTGGCAAGGCTCCTCTTTTTCATCACGCCCACGCACGCACGTGCACACACAGGTGGGTAATCGTCTTGCTTGGGACAGTTCAGGTTTATGTTACATTTCAACAAAGATAAATAAATGTCAATAAATAAGAATTGTCCCAAAGAAGAACAATCGTGGGAATTACAAACATCATCTCACCCGCACACGCACACACACACACACACACACACACACACACACACACACACACACAGTCGTAAATGCAGCAGCGCTCCAAGGCACGGTGACCACTTGCTGGGATGCTACTCAGTCTTTTCGGTTTTCCCGTCTTTGCTCTGGGGCTCGGATGTTTTCCGGAGCTGCGTCTTCTCCGAGCTGTTGCTGATCTGCTGTTCGGTGGGGCCGCCTGTTTTCCCGCTCGAGTTCTTGTCCAGGTAGTTGAGCATCTCGCTCAGGACCGTCTGGAAGGTGCTGAGAGCTGCGCAGATCGCCGGCGTCCCAAACCCGTGTGTGATCAGACTGGTGGGAATAAAAACAAAACAACAGCTGTGAGAAGAAAACGTTGGTTCATGTGAGGAGCGGCGGCAGGAATCAGGCGTAGAGTTGCTGATTATACGCACAGCTGAAGCTCTTTTACATCTCTTTGTGTAATTTGTGCACTTAAAGACTAAATCCAAGTTTAATCCTCCTCAAAGGTTCTTTTAGTCTCACTAAATCCTGTAAACGTTATAAATGCGGGTTTCTACTTCCAGCCGACTGGCTGCTTTTTGCTCAGTGATGCAGGTTTGTTACCCTGAAATCATACGGAGTGTGTATCACCTGTATCACCTGTATCACCTGTATCACCTGTATGCCAGACTGACTCCATTGAGACCATTTCAGCCAATGGAAGCAACAGCACAAGACTGCAGGATAGCAGGTATCATCTGCATAGAATAGTAACTAAAACTGAGGATGTCCTGCAAATTCAGCCTATTTCCATCAAAGACAAATCTAGTTTGGATCCAGATTTTTTCTGTTTTTAAAAATCAGATTTTTTCTATCATTAAAAATCAGATCTTTTCTGTCATTAAAAATCAGATTTTTTCTATTATTAAAAATCAGATTTTTTTTCTGTCATTAAAAATCGGATTTTTTTCTGTCATTAAAAATCAGATTTTTTCTGTTATTAAAAATAAGATTTTTTCTGTTATTAAATATCAGATTCTTTCTGTCATTAAAAAACAGATTTTTCTGTTATTAAATATCAATTTTTTTCTGTTATAATGTCATGAAACTAACTGACTTCATACAAATAAGCTAGCGGCCACCAAACCGACACAGAAGAAAGACTAGAGAGCAGGAAAATGTGACCCACTATTAATATAGATTAGTAATAAAAAATAAATAAATAAATGTAATTAGATTTTTTTAAATTGAAAAATAGATTTTTTGTTTTTTGCAGATATTTCAGTAAGTGATCATGTCTAATAAAATATTTTGACACGTACAGTAAAAAATGTTTCTCCCTCTGGCGGTTGCGTAATACCTGAAGTGTGTGAGGTGTCTCTGAATGTCCAGGTCCAGGATGGGGGTCGGTCTGGACGAGCCCAGAGGAGAGCGGTCTTGGCTCAGTAAGTCCTGGAACTCCTTACAGATTTGCCTGGCAGAGGGGGAGGGGGGGGGGGGTTAACCATCTGTCACCAACACAACTGTCACAACTTTTGTTGTGGTTCTCTCCACCTTTCAGATCAACCCACATGGAAACTGTGGAACATCTTTTCTTCAAATCAGCTCATATGAAAATTGATGACAGGAGGGAAAGTTACATTTCCGGCTGGATAGAAAATCTTTTGTGGTATATTTATAGCGGTCCCCCCAGAGCAGCTTCAAGGCCACCGTAAAGGGCTTAAAACAACGCCAGCGAACAAAGACTCAAAATGGAGGTTGAGAGTGGAATCACGGATCATTTGGGATAAAATCCGGTTCACTCGTGTGACACTGAACTGGATGTGCGTCTTCTTACTTGGTTGCCAGAACCATTTTCTTGCGCGCGCTGTTTTCCTTGGGTTCGTTGTGTTGCCGTGCCAAATGTTCCCCCACCGCCTTACTGGGGAACTCCGTCTCACAGGTGTAGCCGAAGTCCCTCGCCAGGTGGAGCGCCTCACCTGAGAGGAGCCGGGAGACGGCGCGTGAGAGAAACGCTCCCGGGCCGAAGGTGAGAAACAAGGTGTCTGAGAGGTGTCTGACCTTCCACCAGCGAGGTGAGCAGAGTGACGTTGGCGGCTTTCCGCCGCCCGGCGGGCAGGTTGAGGCCCAGGCGGTCCAACTTCTCCCGGAGACACCGTCCTCCGTTCTTAGACTTTGCTCTGTGGACAGAAGTCACACGGTTCCTCTTAATCGGGACGTCACGTTGCTCGCGTTCTCAGTCTACAAAGCCGCGTGTTTAATTATGTCTGGCTAATTAGCATGAAAGAAGGAGCTTTGTTGTACCAAAAGCATCGAATCAAAGAGTGTAAGATTAACACACAACAATTCATTACAGTATATATTAAATGTACTCGTCCCCTTGAGTTTCCTGCCTTTATACCTCATATCTTTCGCGTTCTATTCTAGGAACCACGCTCCCATGTCAGTTTCTAAATTTTTATGAGGAAAAACTTTAAAAAAGACTTTTTCAAAAAAAGTTTAAGCTAGTTTAGCTCATCGACACATCACCAACACGCAGGTGACAGCACGTTTCCCCTCGTTTTCCCTGCACACAGAAGCTTCATCCTGGAGGAACAGCCATGTTCTCCCATCTCATTAATCATACTGTGGCGTAAATTCCTGCATTTCTCCGGTTTCTTTGATCTTGCCGTGTTCTGGCCTGATCTCGCCAATAGCCTTTGCAGGTGTAGTGGAGCTACGGACCTCAGGTGTGTCTCACCTGCGCAGTATTCCGCCCAGTAGGGAGGCGTTGAGGCACTCTGGTGGGGACAGTCTTCTTTTGACCTCTGCAATGGTCACTTTGTACTTGGACGTGGAGCTGAGTAGCGACAGTCGTCCCGGGACAGAGCAGAACAGATCTGTAGGATTGACCACGCAGGTCCCCCCTGCACGCACACACACACACACACACACAAAGAGGTGTGTTAGCACCGTCATGCGTCTGCTGTCTGAGGGCTAATTGAAACAAAATGTCTGACGCACTGTCGTCCATCAAGATTTCCACCAAGAACTCTCAACATATCAACATTTTAGCATGATTAGCATGATTAGCTTTGTGTTATTGTGGTCGTCGTCTTTCAGAACCATTTTTTTGAAGGATAAACCAGAAAGAGCGCAGTTTTCAGCAGGTTTGTCTCAACAGATTTTGGATTTGAAAATGCCAGAAACAAACTCCTGTAATAATTCTGAGGTAACGGACACGAGGTCACCTGTGATTACAGCCTGTTCTTTCATCTCACAGACTCTGTGATGCTCTAATCATGCTAACCATGCTAACCACGAGGAGCCCTTTTATACCCATGGACATGTATTCAGATGTTTTATAGGTGTTTTTATCTCAGATGCAAAGGCAAAACAAAATCATTTTGATGGCCTTGAAAAACCTTGAAACATGATGGAGAAACAACTGATGCACGTCTGAAGGTGATAATAAATATATGGCAACATAAAAAGCTCATGAGGTTTTGAAAGAGCGATGCAGTTAAAGCCATCTTCCCTAATGGAAACGTTGGGTTTTGCTCATAACACAACAGCTGCTTTAAGTCGCTCATCTCAAAAGGCTGTTGTTTACATTGTGCTTAGATCATCTTGCACATCGAATACACACATTTCTGTTTCTTCTGCAGCTCAATAGTGTTATGAGGAAACATCTTGGCTCTCAGGAGGACGACCCTCCCTTCAATCACCTCTCATTGTGAACTCCAGGCTCCTGAATATGTGAATAAATGATGGCGGCTGGGAGATGAAGGCTCGCCCACATTATTAATTGCATCTGAATCAGTGTTTGTGGCTCCTCCTGGAATATATCGACTGCTCGGAGTTAGGCCCGTTATTATTAAACTTTCACTGGCGCTAACGTCCCAAGCAGCTGAAACGCAAGGTTTCTGTCTGATGTACTGAAGGCTATATTCTATTATTAATCTGCCTCATTATCAAATCTAACAGCAGGGCGTGTCACTTTGTTAATAAGCTGATGGAACAAGAGGGGTGCCATTTTAGCCAGATAGAACGATGCTGCAGGCAGCTAAATTTGCTGCGTGGGCCAATCTTTCCCAGGGCAGAGTGGACAATCTGGCCACCAGCTCGGCTTCATCTCAGGATCGCATTTATTATCGCACTATTCTGCATAATTCTGCAGATTTGAGGCCACGACAGCAGCGTCCACCTTTCATTTCAAAGGTGTCAGGTTGTAGTCCAGCTGTGTGGGAGTTGTAGTCCAGCCAGGCTGTCAGTCATGCAGGTGGGAAGTGATGGACAGTGTTTTTAAAAGTGTGTGTGTGTGTGTGTGTGGACGTGCGACACCAACCAGGCAGACCTGTCTGTCAGACTCACGCGCCTTGACAGGGGCGCGCGCCTCTGAAAGCCGCGGGTTCACATCATATTAATTCCCCTAAAAATGTTTTGATTCAAAGTAGTTTGTATTTTACGTTGCCAAGGGCAATCGAAAAGAGCTATTGCCGGTAGTGCAGTGAGTGGAGCGCGCGGGCCCAGAGGCGATAACGGTATTTAAGCAACGGAGAGTAGCCTCGGGCAGCGGCGCGAGCGGCGGGCGGGATCACACGCGGAATCAAGCGCCTTTTACGAGTTTGCCACGAAAATTAAGGAAAAAGAGACACGGGCCAAATGTCACTCCACTCTTCTTCCCACAACAATGTTTACTGCCGCCACAAAATAAATAAAGAAAAATAAATAAACGACATATCGCGCAGCGAAAAGGCGAGTGCGCGCCAGACCGCGTGGCGGAGGCGCGCCGCGATGCGTGATGCTGCGGTTACAGCGCTAAAGAAGGGTGATTAAAAACACAGACGACTCCTCCTAAGTAGGATCCGCGTTTCTTGACTGGTTTTCTTTTGAAAAAAGGTTGTGTGAATATTCATGGCGCCAAAGCCGCAGTCAGAAAGAACAACATTAATATGATCTCGGCTGAATCCGGGGCCCCGCGCGGCATTAGCATATCAAAGCGTCCGCCCGAGGCGAGAGAAGCTATCGATACGGGAGCGGGAGGTAAAGCAAAGATTATTGGTTGTGATGGTTGCGGCGGCTGAGCTCAGGGCCAAATACGGCGCACCATTAACCGAAAGTGATGGTGAAGGGATTCCCGCGTCAATCCGAGAGAAAAGCCCCAACACCGAGGCAGAGCTGATGAAAAATTAAACCCGAGACCCAGCCTCCATCTCTGGGTGGAAGAAAAAAAGACTGCAGACCCGCACTCAGAAATCCAGACTTTGATGGAGCCACAGCAGCGCGTTAAAGCCAGACTCGGGGGGACATGGGCCGGGCCGCCATGTGATGACGCGGGGCCGAGGCCGCTGCTGCACCCCTGAACCGTGCACGTCCTCCTCCTAAATGGAGGTTAACACTACAGCCTCTGTAAACCTTCACAGAAAACACAATTATTCCACTGTTGGCTTTAAATTACGACCCACAAGACGGGGAAATAACCACACGTATAAACACCCAACGAATAAAAGCGACACTGGTTCGTCTCTTAATTAGATTGACGCTGTTTTCTAAAATATAATTCAAATTGATTTAATAATTTCGATTTTATAGGCGAGTTCGAGAAATAGGCCATTGAAATAAATAAATATTTGTGTGTTTTTTTTGAGTGGAAACATCAGATTAAGGTGGATGTGAGAGGCCTGTTAATATGAATATTACATCATAATTGTGTTTATAATGAAAACAAAGGGAGATGACGTCGCCTCCGAAGGAAGCGTTTAGCTCTGACAGGATGTGTGGGTTTCATCAGTGTCATTTCAATCCGGACTTTGTGACATTTTAATTTCCTCCAGAAGAAACCAAAAAGAAAGAATTCGCGTGGCGTGACGGGTGCGTGAGTGACAGTGCGTTTCAGGGAAAAAGGGGCGCGTTAAAACGGGCGCGACAGCGTGTCCGTGCCCGCTTTAACGCGCTGACAGGAGACAACACGGGCGCGTTCCGCCTGTTTGTCCGCCTGCAGCTCGCTGTCGTGCGTGTGTTCGGGCCTTACCTCTGCGGATGACGCCCCCCTGGCCGTTCAGCACCAGCCCGCACTGCGCCTCCACGGAGCCCTGCGGAGACAAGCCCTCGTTAGGAGGCTGGAAACGAGCCGCCGCCGCCGGAGCCGCGCGGGCTCCACGGGCGGCGGCTTGATGTTCACGCGGACGCCACTGTGCACGTTAGAGCCTTTGTGTTGACAGTTCTGCGCAGTTATTTTAAAGGAAGCGTTTCATCCAGCGTGAATTATCTCTCCTTTTTTGTTGAAGCATGAAAATATAATAAGTCCCAATATTGGCTTCAAGAAGCAGAATTACTTCGTTTGGTGGTACTTTTAGTTCATCAATATCTGCATGACCTTGAGCTGTCTGGGTCAACATGCCCAGTGTTCGTTTTTATGGTTTTGTTTCGTAATTGGCGACACGGGTATTTGCCGTAACTGCCCCAGATAACTGCCCCAACCTCCGACCAATTACAGCGAGCGTTGTTGGAAGGTGCGGCTCCATGGTGAACGGATGCTCTCACGGCTCTCGAGCCCAACTCACCCACACTGACATGAGAGATGTTCTGCAGCCACCAACCTGTTGGGAGCCACGAGCGAGCCCGCGCGTGTAAAAACCTGTTACCGCCGCCATCTTGATCCGTTTCACTCACGTGCTATCAACAATGTCATCACGAGAGAAGAACACGGTCTTTTTTTTATATATATAAATTCTGCAAACACGTTATCCCCCTCCTTTCTCCAGCCTCGAGGCCAGGCCCACGCGGAAGCCCCTGATTAAAATAAACCTGAAAAGAGGAGCTTGTTGTTAACCAGCTCCTCTCTGTTTCTTTTCTTCTATTCCGAAGCTAAAG
The DNA here is from genome assembly GCF_003711565.1 of Takifugu flavidus. NCBI lineage: Eukaryota > Metazoa > Chordata > Actinopteri > Tetraodontiformes > Tetraodontidae > Takifugu > Takifugu flavidus. The sequence goes on from NC_079538.1 coordinate 4,217,318, forward strand.
TGATTATAAAATCAATATACAAAACGCAGAGGTCTTGCATGAATTAGCTTAGTGACGGGAGAAAGGTGTGGCAGCTGCTTTTGTTCACCATGAAAATCTCTTTAGCGCGCTCAAAGATGCACGAGACCGCGCGCATCTGTTCGCCCATACATCCGTCTCGTGCAAGCTCAGGTTCACGAGCCGCTTCTTTCTTTATTTCAATAAAAGGTTAAACCTGTGCGCTCGGAAACCCCCCGAAAGATTAACAAGAAAATATACCATTTGTCCAAACAATAACGCACCAACATATGGACAAAAATAATACGACGTAAAAATGGAATTTAAAAATATGCGCGTGGTAATTTTAAACCAATATTATAAAGACCACGCCATAATGTGTGTGTGATCATATTATTATGCCCTCATAAGTTTTATAATAATATGTTTTAAAATATTTTACGAAAATAAATATAGTTCAGTCAAATTTTACGTGCGATCCTTAAATTTTATTTCTACTAGAGGCCTCATAATTATAATACAATTGCAGTGGGCAACATTTAAAATAAAACATCAAATTATTTAAAATACAATTAGATGGGGCATAAGTGTGTATTTTAGATTTAAAGTATTTTTATTTTTAAAGTCGGCTGATTGTTTTTATTGTTTTATTTTATTTTATTTATTTTAACTAGTTAACCCAAGTGAAATTATGCGCCTCCGTCCTAAACACTGTTTAAGTGTCGCCGTGGTTAAAGCAGCTCAGATGTCGCTGCGTAAAGTAACAAAGTTGATTGACGTTAAGTCTGTAATTGGATAAACTACGGTGCTTTATGGCGCTCGAGCCGCCCATTGTGTCCCGAACCCCGATCCGTTAATCCGCCCTTAACCGGAGAATAGAGCAACCAGCGGCTTTTCTCTGCCCCGGCGCACACGCTCACACGCGCGCCCTCTTTCACACGCATACACACGCGTTCTCATCTTGACCATTTCTTTACATCGGGAGAATTATGTAAAAATATGGGTCACGTGTGCTTGAGGAGAAATAAAGGGCGGATTTCTCAATAGGATTGTATAGACTGTCAGTCAATTAACCTTTAGAAAAAGGCCCGTCTTCCAGGGGCGCTGCGCCGCCTGGACCTGACATTTACTCAGCCTGATGTACGGTCACGTTTGGGTTGGCAACAACATGATCCCGGTATCATTTAGTCCTCAGCAGAACAGAGCGGGCTGGACCCGAGAGCTGAGCCTGGTCCGGGCAGATGAGGCAGACATCTGCATCCCCTGCTCTTAAAAAATTAGGAATTGTGGCGTTGCTGTACAATAAAGGGAGAGTGTGTGTGTGTGTGTGTGTGTGTGTGTGGGGGGGGGGGGGGGTTCAATTGTTGGCCACTGGGGCAGGGGTCTCACATGGGTCCGACAGCCTTGAACAGAGCTAACTGAGTCGTGAAGAGCCGCGGGTACCTGCAGGTCGTCTGAGGCGGACGCGGACAGACCCAGGCCGGCGCCGGGTAGCAGCCTCTGGTCCGGGTGGTGCATGCCGACGCCGTAGGCCTGGGAGCCGTGTGACGTCATCAGCGAGAGATCATGGCGCCGGTAAGCGTCGAGGCAGCCGAGCTCGCGCCGCTGCTGCTCGTCCAGGCACGAGGACTTGAGCGCCGAGCGCGCGCTGTGCAGGTTGATGAAGTCGGCCGGTTCTCCATGGTGGATCTGCTGGTAGTACTGACCCGAGTGCAGCGAGTTTAGCCCGTAGGCCTCCGGGGCGACGGCGGGGTGAGAGTGCTGGAACTCGTAGTGGAAGGACTGGTGGTGGAGGGGCGGGTACTGGTGGTTGGCCGAGAAATAGGGCGAGGCGAACTCCGTGCCCGCCGGCGCCGGGTAGGTGAGCGGGGAGGAGGAGGAGTAGGCGACCGAGGAATTGGCCACGGACTCCAGGCACCCGAGCTGCATGAGCCGGTAGCTGTTTGATCCGTCGTGACGTATCTGCGAGATAATAAAGAGACGTGGAAATATATGAGCCGTGTCATTTAGCATCAGCCGGCGCCTCCGCTGTCGCTGCCTCCCAAACACACTCTTAAAAAACACACACCCGACTCACACACTCAAAGCGTTTTTTCCCACTTGAAACCACCTGAAGGAGATGTCACATCCACGCGCCCGGGAGGGGAACGAGCAGCAACAGGAGCCGGCTCCTTCCCCTCCTCCGGCGCGTCTGTCACGCTGCTGTACACGACTCGCTGTTCCACACTATCATTCTTGCTATTGATCATTATTATTATCTTTATTATTAAAGCCAGCCTCCAGTAGCTTTGCTGTCCCTGCTCCGGTTCACTCGGAACGGGGGGAAGCAGGAGCCACATCGGCGCGTTCCGCCCTGAAATGTTCTAATCACACTATAAACCCATTCATACAATTGTTGGAAGAGCCATTTTCACTCGGGTCGTTTCTCCATTCATGCACACTGGTTGTAAGATGTATATATATATATATATATATATATTTTTTTAATCTATATTAAAGCGCAGAAATTTACTGCATAAAACAAACGTGCATTTTTTTCTAAAAAAAAAAAAAAGTCCTTGTTAATTTCATGAACTAAAAGATGCGCCTACCTCTGCGTCGTGGACAAGTCCAGGGAAGGTCGCTGACATTGTGCTTTCTCCAACGTAGCCCAGTTTTTTCCCCTCCGCTTTCGGTGTCGGTCGAATGGTGGTAAAATCGCGTTAAAATCCCGAAAAGGGCGAAAAGAAGTGGAAAAGTCCCCCTGTGCGCGCGCTGAGTTTAGGGCAGAAAGCTGGCGGAACGCGAGCGTCTCCCCTCTGCACGGACGGGGCTGGCGCACGGATTTTGTACTTGCAGGGTATTTCTCGGCTGATGTCGTAGGTCCCTTGGTAATATAGAAGTTTTGAAAATTAAGCATCAGCACTGAGGAATGGGAGGACAATAGACGGAGCGGAGCATCCCAGGAGACACGGAATAAATATTGAATCTTCGCCTTAATAAGGAACCGAGAGCTTCTTTCAACATTTTCTCCGCTTTTTGTGGACATTTTCCTTTTTGAGCCGTTTCCACGGGCTCTTCTTCCCGGTCTGCTCGTTATTTTCTCCCCGCAGTTTCGTCCCCACACACCGTTTATTTTTGCACAATTAGACGCGGATTTTTCGACGGAAATGTAAGTTTTGCTCTGAAATATTAAATTCGCTTTAATTTCGTTTGTTTCGAAGAATTCGGAGCGACGCCACTCAGATTCGGCGAATGTCTGACGGAAAAAAGACATTTTTCGATGCACGTTTGGGATCTTTTACGTGGATTTTCGTAATTTTCGTTTTTACTTGGTCCTTTTATATAATATTAATAATCCTGAGGCTTGGGGGGCAGATCTCAGAAGGGAACAAGCGCACATTTTCCTTTATTCAGCACGTAACCAGCATTTTAGGAGAGAATCTAAATCTAATTAATCTAACAGAAAAAAGGAATATCGCGTGTTTTTGTGCAGGTCAGTCTGCGGATATTCTTCCGTTTGGACATTCTTAAAGCTATTGGTTAAAAACGCATTTTGATGGACATTATCTATGAATTTCGCGCTTTGTTTTATTTATTTTTAATCTTTTTACAGTGCAGACATGCTTTAGGCTGCTGCAGGTGTGTTTGCGGAAACCTTTTCCTTTCTTTTGGCATTGCAGCATTTGTGTTGTTTTTATTGTTGTCATTGCTGATAATCCGCTGGTTATTATGGTCATTACTCTGATAGCTCGGGCGGCCTGGTCAGCTGACCCTCTCTGCTGGTGCTGTAACTCACCTGGACACACACCCTCGGGCTGCTCGTCCCATGATCAGAACCGTTGCGGTGTGTTTGACAGAGATGATTGTCTACAGGTTTTCTCCTCCTTCATTTGGACCCCGGGATGTGTTTTAATGCATGAAACTTCTGACACGCAACAAAGCAGCGCGGAAGACCTTCACGGAGACATACCTTCAGCATCTAATGAATGCGTGTACGCGCCGACCTATGGCTGCCTTGGCCGTAGGTCACCCAGGAAGCAACAGGAATACAAAATATGGAGGCAGAATCCAATTAAGAGGCTGGTGGTCATAGAGGAGGGGAGGAGAGAGAGGGAGCCGCGGCTCGAAGCCAGCAGCCCTAATCAGTCTTGTTTTGGATGTGTTGGTTCTACTCAGCTGTAACTGTAACCAAAGCGACTCTGATGTTATTAAAGTGCAGACTGTGACGTGCTGACGCGGGACGCCGGATTGACTCCGCGCTTTAATTAAGCAACTATTTCCCCTCCCATCTGTTATGCGTCTCCCCGTCCTAATCTGTTGTGTACGAACATTATTTAAAACTCGCAGACAGCGCTGACTTATTATAATGTAATCAGACACCAGTCGGGCCAGCACTCCGCGCGAGGCGCGTCCTCGTCAGGCCAACGGGCGGAAACGCCTCAGCGACCGTTTCAAAAGTCACCAACGCCTTTGCTGTTTTCAATGAATCTTTACCGTTATTATTTGTTTTGATTGGTCCCCCCCAGATATTGATTGAGGTTTCACGCGCAACCTCAGCACGAGGAGATACGGTGAAGGCCGCGTGCACGAACGCGCCAGGTGTAGAAGGAGGGGAACGTTCTGGCGTCAGATGTTCAAATCACCTTTACTCACCCAAAAATATGTGTTTAAAAGGTGCAGAATCCGAGATATTCCGGCGCAGGACTAAAACTCAGCGGGAAATCAGGCTCGGTCTCTTCGGGATCCAGTTGGGATCACGTGACCCGGATCTAGCTGGACTGGGTTCCAGAACACGATCCAGACTTGGCCGTCATTACATCTGCAAAACTGTCGGCTGAATTTAATTTTCGAATCTACTTTTCCTACAACGAGAAGTGAGGCACCTCCACATATCCCCGCCCGGAAGTGGATCTTCTCAGGGATCACCGTGAGTCACATGCAGATTACGTTCGCCAGGCAGTTGTTGGTGGAGGAGCGAGCCGCCACCGACGCCTGCCCGGGGCACCAGTTGCACGGTCCGAGGGTCTAACGCCGACGTGTAGCTCCCCTGTACCGGGGGCCGGGGGCCGGGGGCCGGGCGCGCCGCACCAGATGCGCGCTGATCTCCGGACAGGAGCCGGTCCATCTGCCACCTGACGAGGCAGAGAAAGGCCCAGAACCAGCGCAATTCTTCCCAAAGGCAAAACCAAACCAAATCACCCCCTATGAGGGTTCCGCATGAGCCACTCTTCCTCAGTAATAACGAGGAGTGACGAGATGTGGGACACGTCAACCTTCAAACAAATATGTGGCATTTCTAGTAAGACTTTGGATTAAAGGGCGAATGTGGCTCTTTTTTCGGTTCCCTTGATCCAGATTGGTTTATCAAGCCACAACTTCTTCATTATGGATAAATATGTCGGCATATTTCAGTCATTTAGCCTCGTGCCACCTGGAGTCTCATTATTGGCTTTTACGGCTTCTTTACTGTTCAGAAAATAAGGAGCATTAAATGTGTGTTTGGGTTCTGATTCACCAAGAAACGCTAAAAACATTCTTAATCTTGGATATATTATGCGAGGGGATGTTTTGGTGCTTTTTTTATTTTCTTAAATCCGAGGTTGGCGCACGTAAAGACCTCAGAGTGGCGCGTACATGTGCGCATGTGTTGGCCTTGTTTATGAATCTGTTGTGGTTTTTTAATCAGGTCCGGGTCAGACATGAGCGTCCGTTAACTCGGCCCTGCAGCGCGTTTCTGCACCTTTCGCAGCCAAAGCATCCCATAATGAAGGCAAACACACTCCGCGTGGAACAAACGGCCCAGGACGTGTTTGTCCTCCATCAGCAGCAAAAGCAATTAAAAAAAACACGTCTGACCTACATACACCATGCGTCTCGGAAGGAAGCACAGGTTAATATGCTAATATGGATCTGCTAATTGTGGGGATTTACTTGTCGGTTTGCGGAGGGGGAGGGGGGAGTTAGGGAGGGAGGGGGGGGGGGAGTTAGGGAGGGAGGGACAGAGAAGGGAGTTGGGGGGGGGGCGTTGTTTAAGCCAGCAAGATTTGCTGCAAATTAATTTCTGCCCATGCAGAACGTGAGGTGAGCAGGAGACAGGGGCCGTTACATGGACAGTCAGGAAAAGTCCAGACTGGGAATGACAACAATCCACAGTCTGGACCACTGACGCGCTCGTCTTTATTTTCATTTTTTAAGGATTACATCTAATATCAAAACACACCTACTTCTGTCAAGCGCATACATTATTAATTATTATCGCCCCGGGGTGAACCCCCGCCCCCAGCCACACACACACACACACACACACACACACACACACACACACACACACACACACACACACACACACACACACTCAGGAAGTTCGCCAAAGTCTTCGAAACAGCTGAAAGGTTCCAGGTTAGCTCGGAAAAGCTAAACTACGGTATCATCGCCTGTTTCATCCCGTCAATTAGTGCGTTTAATTGTTGCTCTTTGTTGGCGTAATTAGAAGCGGAGGCAGCGCGGGAGTCTCGTTCGGGGCAGACACGTGTCAGCTGCTGCGTAAACACGAAGAAAAGGCCAATCTGCCGCCAACGGACGGTCCCGCAACAGCACGTTGGACGCACATAATCCGTAACCGCAAAACGCTTCATGTGAGGGCGCGATTATTATTATCATTACTATTATTACTATTATTATTATATTATTATTATTATTATATTATTATTATTATTATTATTATTATTATTATGATTATTATTATTTCGGGTAACGTGGACACAAAGGGCAGGAACCGCGTTGGCAGTTAATTTTCTCTCCACTCAAGCGATCGATGAACGCGATGAACAGTATTTTAAACAGCAGATTACAGCATCGCTCACTATAACCGATGCTATAAAATTGATCAGTCCAACTTAAACTTGAGCAGCTGTTGGATCTGTGAAGCCGTGCGTGCGTGTATGTGCGTGCCCGCGCGCGTCGATCGATGGTCGTTAACTTCTCTTTTCAGGAGTTTCTGAAGTGATCCCGAAGATCACACGAGAGCTAAAAGTCTTTTTTGTGCGTGTTGCGCGTGTGTGTGGGAGTTATTAATGAACAGATGGAGTTAAAGAGAAAAGCACTCTTGCAGGTTTCTAGATGTCCTCCTTCCTCTTTGTTATCTCCCCCTGTGTTCCAGGTAACTCCAGGTAACTCCAGGGAACTCCAGGTAACTCCAGGTAACTCCAGGTAACTCCAGGTAATGTTGGAGAAGGAGCTGCTGACCTCCATGTGTGTGTTGGTAACACGGCTCCAGGCTCTGCTGCACGCCGCCATCTTTAACCGAGGTCAACTTTGCTCCTGAGCCACACGCAGGTGGTTACTTGGCTGGTTTAACCCACTCACCGGGTTAACCTTGTTTCTAATGTGCTTCCATTATCAGCATCGTCTCACACTGTCTCTAATAAATGTTCCTCTGTTCCCGCCTCCATTGGCCTATTGAATAATTTTTTCAGGAGTTTTATTGTGTTAAATCGTTGAGTTTTTCTCTGTTTCTCTGACCACTAAGGGATCCTCCGATCACGCTGTCTCTGTTGTGATCCTTTGAGCCACGGCTGTAGAAGCTCATCTAACAGGCTCCCTCTGATCTGGTGTTTTCATTTAAAGAAGAGAAACTGACCATTTAGTTACTTCAAACTATCTTGTCCAGACAGATATCAAAGAAAAGTGTTAAATCCAGCGATTTCCTGATCTGCTCGATGTTTTTCTCTAAATAGGAGATTTTTAAATGACCTAACGGGGGTGTCAAGCACTCATTAAGCTCTCTGCTGTATCCATAAACATGGATACACACACACACACACACATAAAATATATTTTATATAAGTCTAACCCTCCAAGACAAATATATATTTTATATAGTAAAATTTAAGTTCTTTTCTAAATTTGTTGTTTTAGTGAGTTTTTCCCGTTTCGTTGCTGTTCTCGTCCCGGCCAGCAGAGTGCGCCCCTTCGGCGATGCCGCCTGGGGGAGATTAACCTGTAGGCCTCTCAGAAAAGGCCAGAGAAAGCACGCGCGCGCGTACACGCTCACACGCACGCAAACATTGTGAAGCAGGGCGACACAGCTTCAATGACTTTGATCGTGTAATTCCTGCGTAATCTCTGTAATCTTTTAAAGCAGAGCTGCTTGAATGCACGTTGTTTGTGTGTGTGTGTGTGTGTGTGTGTGTGAGTGTGTGTGAGTGAGTGTGTGTGTTTCCTATTTCCAGCTGATTCCAGGAGACTTCCTGCTCACCTGGAGGATGAAACCTGGTGAAGGGATTAAACTGTCGCACTGACATTCACTCGCATTTAAAACGGCCCAGAAGCAGAAACAACGGTTCCATTTCTATTTACTGCTGTATTTAATTTCATGTTCAGATGGAATAAACCTAAAATAAACACTGTTCATAACAATTAACGGGATGTTTGTCACCTCGTTCTTTAAATTAGGTTAAAAGTTTAATCTTCCCATCATTACCGTGGGAGCGACCCACAGAATCCATATTTACACAGTGTAAAAGCTGTTAGCGTTAGCATTAGCTCGCTCGACACGATCCCCGTCTGCTCTCTTCGCCGGTGCTGGTTTACACATAACGTTAATTTATTATTATTCCTGGCTGCGATCACATGACCTCACATCCCACTCTGTATACACACGTACTGTAAAAACTTTAGCAACAGCCTCCATTTATCCGTGTGTGTGCGTTTTTTTATATTTGAAAGAAGTGCAGGTCAACGTACCTCAAAATCCTCTTCAGTTATGTTAATCTGATCATTATCTGATATCTGGACTGATCAGATTATTAAATTAATCATGTAAACAGCACCAGGTCAGAGGCCTCTATGGATAATATCAGTAATCTGATTACAGAAATCGGATTAACACACGGAGAGTTCTCCAGTGTCCTCAAACCCCTTAATCTGATTTATTTTGCTCTTTTACGTCTGACGCACCGAAAAGATCGTAGAAAGTGGAAGTGATGCAGAGGAGAAACGACCACAAACGTCCGTGTCGTTCACCTCCCGCGTCACCACACACGTTCGTACGTGGAAAAAGGGGTTTTCTGATTGTCGGAGTCAGATCGGATTATCCCGACCATCAGACTATGGAGTTATCGCCTGTCCTCGTGTTATTTCAGTAACATTTAGGGTCAAGATGACGGCGAACAGGCTGTTTCACTGCTCCTCCCTCCAGCTATCGACTACACTGTAAATAATAACAGTCCTGATCCAACTACCCAGGAGGGAGAGCTGATCAAAGCATCAAAGCTAATCAGAACAGCGAAGACCTGGATGCTCGTTGGCGGGTTCCAGACAGAATGTTGGTGATCTTTAAAACTGGTCGTCTGATGTAGCGCCGGTTTGATTTTACTCAAGCGTAACGATGTACAAAGTCAATATTTAGGACGGGATTAGACCTTTACGAACATGAAAGGACTTCCTGACGGAGCGGCGGCCGCCGCGCCGAGTCCCGCACGTGTCGGCCAGAGAGCGACGCTGCCGGAGTTGAAAGCCGACGTGGTCAATTATAACAGACTCCTCCAGCTTCTGAGCCTGGAGTCGCTGTAAAGCTGAGACGCCGTTTGTCTTAGAGAGAAATCCTGTTTACGTGCAACAGCAACGTGCACGTCAGCATCCCGCACACCTGAGATCACAGGCCTGCTGCTGCACGGCATGACAAACACCCACATTACACACCGGCACATCGCCACAACACACGGGCAACACACCACAACATGGATGTGAGTGCGTGTGTGTGTGTGTGTGTGTGTGTGTGTGTGGTTACTTGACTTCTGTATAATTACCAGGAAAGTCTCCTGATGTGGAACCTTTGCTGTTCCCACAATGAACCCATTTACTGCTGCAAACCATCAAACACCTGCCAAACACACACACACACACACACACACACACACACACACACACACGAGATATATTTCAAACGAATGCAGGGAAATAAACAGAGACGAGAGCACACAACCCTTCAACCCTCTGGGAATTTTACTATTCTGCACTTCTCTGCTTCTCTCTCTCCGTGTCTCTCTCCCTCTCTCTCTCCCTCTCTCTCTCTCTCTCTCTCTCCTCTCTCTCCCTCTCTCTCTACCTCTCTCTCCCTCTCTCTCTACCTCTCTCTCCCTCTCTCTCTTCATCTCTTCCTCTGCTCCTTTGTCTCCCTGATTATGCAGTCGATCCCAGGGTGTGCTACTCACTGAGATCATCCACCTGTCAATCTGCAGCACACACACTCTCACACACACACACTCACTCACACACACTCACTCAGACACACACACACATCGCATCGCATCATTCCCTCAGTGACATTGATACAGGGAAAATATTAATGACTTCACTCACCTGCAACACGCAGTTGTATCTTGCACTTCCAACACGAGGCCACGCAATTCATCAAGACGCAGTTCTGGAAACTTCCACTCAAAAAAAGGGAAAGTGGTGAAATAACGACCAACGTTCCCCCCCTTTTCCCCCGGAATACACATGCAGCGACGTGTCAAAACGCATCACATCAAGTGGTACAAATGCAAGATGGCGTGGAACTTTTGCGCGGCTTCAACGCGCGTCAGTCTGACACACATGGTGCAACCTCAGACGCCGTCTCCAACGGTGGAGCGACCGCAGACCAACAGCCTTTGATTTCCTGCTGTGTAACCACGTGTAAATCGGGGGTGCTGCTCACGTTGGCATGTCGACTCACACCTAAGTCTTACGTACTTCCCTGCGCTCCTGAAGAGGATCCCACGGAATTTAGTCGTCCTCTGTGGTCGACTCATCCAGGCCGATTTAAGGCTGAGAAGAACGGAACTTATCTGCATGTTGTAATACGACATAACAGAAATGTTCCTGGAAAGGCCCAATTACAGCACATTACAGGGTTATCTTCATCACAAGAGAACCCCCCCCCCCACACACACACACACACACACACTTCTCAGATCCTCGTGCAGGTGTGTGTTTTAGACGCACGTTGCAGGAGTGTTGACATTTATTGGCGTTGCAGCTGTCAGCTCCCACCGATGGTGCAGCTGATCTTCACCGTGACGACATGTCATGAGATCAGGATGCTATTTTTAGGTTTCTTAGGCCCCCCCCCGCGACACCGATCACGTTGGGTGTTTTCGTTCCTCGCTAACGAATCAACCTTCGTTCTTGGATTTGACCTCAGCTGAGCGCGAAACCTTAAATCCGATGACGTCGGCCATTATTTGCGGGTTCGGCCGTCACTTTCTGGTGAAATGCAGACGACGTCACCGGCATTCCCATGTCAATCCCCGGAACGTTGTCTTTCCTCAAGGTCAACAGAGAGGCGGCCATGGTGAGGAAGAGGAGGAGGAGGAGGAAGGTGTCACGGCTGAGCACCAGGAAACAGTCGGAGCATGAAAAATGTCCTATAGATAGATGTTTTATTCACCCTGTCACTCAGCGATCCTGAGGCCTTAGCCCTATGTGCTCTGATGGTAGGGGTTACCATAGCAACGGTGCGGTCTCGTGGCCCCGGATGAGCGCGGACACGTACACGTCTGCTCCTCCTCTCTCCTCAAACCTCCCTCCATGCATACCTATTCCGAGCTACAGGTGTCCCCACAAGAATTATCTTTCCTGATTTTGATTGGCACACTCGAGGGGCAGCAGATCACAATTAGCGATGGTGCTAATTTCCCACAATGCCCTGCAGCCACTGGCACCCACTGCGCCCGCAGCCACCGCCATCAATATTAATGAGCCTTTTTCTGATGAATATGCAAGCGGTGGAAAAGCGGCGGCGGCCAGGTGAACAAAAGCTCCCCACCAATCAGAGGAGGCCGCCGGCAGTCGACACCCAGGGGTGGGAGGCACGGCAGGAAGTGGCAACGCAGGACATCAAAGAGAACTCATCCGAGATGTGATTTTAATTGATTCGTATCACCTTCATCAACGCTGGGATCGGATCTAAGACGCCGTCTGGTGTCGGCGGATTTAAGCGTGTTTGTTTACAGCTGTAAACTCATCATCGGATTATTGACGTATATTCTCTCCTTCTAAATGTTTTATCGGACGTTCATGAGCTGTTCACCATAATGAATTCACTTCTATGGTTCATCAATGATTTGAACCTTTGGTTGAGACTCCACTTTAGCCTGATACGTATAGTTATAAAACACACACGACACACGATTCTGATGTCATAGAGGAGTCGACAGAGAAACTCCTGCCTGGCGTCTCCTGGAAAAGCCGTTAAAGGTAAAGAAACGCCGCTGAGTCTTTATTATTTCTTCTAAGCTGCGTCTGATGGTGCTGTTCTCGCCGCTGTTGTGGACTCTACAGATTCAAATGAATAAATACATGGTCGGTCTTTGGCCCAGCCGCCTCACGGTGAGAAGGTTGTGGGTTCAGTTCCACTTCTGGCCTCTCCGTGTCCCGTTTGCCAGCCCTCCCGGTGCCAGTGGGGATGTGAATTATCAAGGAGCCAAGGTTACCGGAGGATGCTGGGTGGCTGGATCAGAATCCTGAATGTGAAGCTTTCCGCCACCTGATTTGCTGGTATCATTGATTAACGTTATAATTGTGTGTGTGAGCGGATCTACGCGCTCCTCCAGTGTCTGTGATGCTTCTTCCGCTGTGGTATGAGAAGCTTGCTGGAGTTTTCATGGTTCAAACATGTTTCCGCACACGTGGAGCCACCCCGGGAGCTGCTGCGCTCCAGATCTGGGAGGAAAGGAAAAAACAAAGCGGACAGATCAGAGCCCAGATCTAATCAGCTGTGAGTTCTGAAGACTCGGCGCCTCACTCCTTCCTCCTTCACCTCCTCTCATCTCGGTACCTCCATCCTCCGTCGCTCCATCCCAGCGCGGCGCTGGTACGAACGGACCCGGATCAGCATCCCGACAGGCGAAACCAGCAGCCCGGCGTCACTCAGGACTCCGGCACAAAGAGGCAGAGTTCAGCTTCAACCTGCAGATTTGTTGCCGGGTGTGTGAGAGTGTGTGAGAGTGTGTGAGTGTGTGTGAGTGTGTGTAGGTGTTATTGAGAAGCAGGGCTTTCCCCAGAGAGATCCTCCATTAATTGTGAAGTGAAGGAGCCCGAGGGCGACACCAGGGACCTCCATTAAACACAGACAGGCAACTGACAACCCTTCTTTCTCTCTCCCTCTCGCGCTCTTCCCACTTTCTTTTCCCCAACCCCTCATCCTCCTCCCTCATTTATCCTCTAAAATTTAAATTCACATTCAAATTTAAACAAGGTTCATTGCCATGAAAGGAGACACCTAATGTGGGCAACGCACAAAAGAAGGTGGTTGATTCTGGGAGGATGCAAACAGGGATGCTTCACCTAAATGCGGCGTGCGTGCATAAAAGATGGGATTTCTGGCAAATTTCAAGCAGCCAATTAGCTTTGTTGAAGAGTTTTTGTTGTGCAGGAATCTTCCTCTGCTTTTCTTTCATTCCATCAACCAACGTTGACTTTGGTGTCTAATTTCCACACAAAACACCGCAGACTTCCTCAGCTCAGCGCGCCCCAATTGCACCTCCAAAACGCCGCCATCCAGCTCTTTACTGTGCTGCCGTTTGTCTCATTTCTGCAGCAACTCCAGGAACTTTCTGTCTTCAGAAGCAAGTTGAAACGTACTCGATGGTCCATGGGCCTGCTCACTTTATGGGTGCTCTATGGAGCCGGGATGCGAGGCCCTTATAAACGTATTTCCAGAGCAGGGTAATTATCGCAGGTATACCGCCTCAGGTCACGTAGCTGATCCCCAACAGGATCTGCCCAAGACCATCCGGAGCTCTTCTCCACACTGCATCTAAACCCTCACCCGGGAACCTGTTTTGTGTTTGTCTGGTTAAATTGCAGCTTATTAAAGTAAGGTGTCTGTTCAGAATATAAAAACGTGTACAAAAGGTCACTTTTTTTTCTTTTAACACAGCTTCTGCTGCTGTTTTATCTGCGTGAGTGAGCGGAAATGAGTAGTGGCGGTCAGCGGCCACTAGAGGGAGCAGCAGTAGTGCGGAAAAGGCTCAAATGTCAGTCCTCGAGCACGCTCTTCACGACACACACACACACACACACACACACACACACACACACACACACACACAGAGTACAATGTACATACTGCTGTAGGCAAATACCAATGAAGCTAATGGAGTCCACCTTGACTCTGATTATCAATACATTTGCAGAGTGATGCACTGATGTGCACTTTTTGCACAAACACACACGCACCAGCTCACATGCGCATACACACATACGGTACAGCAGATGTTAAGGATTAGTGTGTGTATGGGTGTGTGTGTGTGTAGCCTCAGGCACTGTTCAACAATGCATTATTCCTGAGTGCACCAGTTAAGAGGGGCACTCCGTCTCCATGGCAACCACACTGGCTCTGATGTAAACATGGGGGTAGTTGAACGTCAGCCCTAATAAAGTAGAAGATTGGCCCCCACCCCCTTCAGATTACATACAATAAAGTGGATGATAACACACCAAAGTCTTCAAACACCACTGCGTGTGTGTGTGTGTGTGTGAGTGAGTGAGTGAGTGAGTGAGTGAGTGAGTGAGTGAGTGAGTGAGTGAGTGAGTGAGTGAGTGAGTGAGTGAGTGAGTGAGTGAGAAGGTCGTGTGGGTAAAATTTGGCGACTGTTTAAACGTTACGTGTGATATATTAGAATAAAAGGGAATCTGAATCTCTCCTTTTCCTTACAATCTGAACTCGGATGAAGTTGATTTCTGCTGTAAAACCACAACAAAGCAACACACTTCCTGCCGAACCCGCCTTTTTCATGTGACATCGGCACAGCTGCTAACTTTCAGAGGAGAGAATGGTGGATTTCTGGAGATTAGTCTAATCAGAGGAGTCCCACAGGGGCTAAAAATAGGTCGCCTGAGAAGAGAGCCTCAGCTAAAAGATGAATGGTGGCCACAGGCAACATTCTGAGGCAATGTTGCAGGGCAATTGTGACCAGCAATATGCTTTTCATCCCAGCGTTTCATGCTATTTTTATGGCATCGTATGGAATCTGTCCCATTTTCATTCAGCAGGAGGAACGTGACCCAACACACACTCGCGTTTCCTGCAACAAAACCAATTTTATGGCGATCTGGAGGTTTTTACCTCGTTCTAAAACAGAGGAAATGTTCCGTCGCTCCTCAGATAATCTGTGCAGCAGATATTTATGCCAGATTGTGTTTTACTGTAACCTTTCATACTCTC
Organism: Takifugu flavidus; assembly: GCF_003711565.1. Classification (NCBI taxonomy): domain Eukaryota; kingdom Metazoa; phylum Chordata; class Actinopteri; order Tetraodontiformes; family Tetraodontidae; genus Takifugu; species Takifugu flavidus. The sequence goes on from NC_079538.1 coordinate 4,232,511, forward strand.
GTCATTGAGTTCCCTCAAACTTCACGACAACAATTCATCAAATTCGCTCTTATTTTATAATTTAAATTGTGGGAGGCAGCAAAATCCTAGTTGAGTCCTAATATTCAACAACGAGGGAGAAAATATAGTTTTCAGTGTGTAAATTACAAATAAAAAAAACATCAATCCAATTACAGGAATTGTGTCCATTATTGGTAAAAATAGATCAGAGTCGTCATTTCCATCCTTTAATATTTGCCAATAACGCCCAGTGCTCAGCATCACAGCCAAAACGGCTCCGATGAGGAATTTCAAGCTCGTCTTTCCTTTTATTTATGAGAGAAGAAATGAGGGAGAAAAAGCTGCTGTTCCCCAGAAAACTGCTGGAGTCAAAGCAGCCTGTCGTGTCCAGCACCTCATCCAGGCAGAAAAGTGGGGGTGACGGGGGTGAGAATGCTCATGAGTGTGTTTAGAAACGAGTGTGTGTCTTAAACTCTTGGTTGGAATGTGTGTGTGTGTTTGTCTGACAGCTCAGATGAGGACTGGCTGCAGGCAGCTGCTTTGCTCGAGGCCACATTCAGTTCCGTCGAGCTGCATTAGTCCCCAACCAACCTGTCACCCCCAGCAAGAGAGTGATAGCGCGCGGCGTGCACGCAGACGCACGAGCGGCACCAGGCGCGCTCGCCCGCTTTCATCAATCGCGGTTTCCCACGTGCGGGCGGAGGCAACGCGGGCGCAGCTACGACTTCCTGTCCGCTACCGCGAGGCTGCTGATGGCCGAGAGAGACGGTGACAATCAGAGCGACGCTACAGTCAGGGTGTGTGTGTGTGTGTGTGTGTGTGTGGTGTGTGTGCGTGTGTGTGTGTGGTGTGTGTGTGTGTGCGGTCCGTCAGTGCAGATATGCTAGTGAGGGGGACTAACCGGAGTTGAGTGGAGTCTTTTGTAGCGCAGGCGAGGCCCTCAGGCACAGCCCCAGACCTAGACCGCCCCCCCCCCCCCACCACCACCACCACCACCACATACCCGCATCTCACACACACACACACACACACACACACACACACACACACACACACACACACACACACACCACATGCATATGCCTTCGGCCGTCCTGCCGTAGATCTGATGTGACAACTACAGTGGGCCAGACTTTCTCGCCATTAGCCTGTGTTTCCACACGATGTGACCACGAATGTTAAGAGGACCTGTGTGTGCACGCGAGCGCGCACGTGCATGCGTGTGTGGTTAGTTATGGGGAACCATAATGAGGCTTGGTTTGGTGGGACAGATGTTGGGATTCAGGGTGTATTGGTTGAGACATGGAAGTGATGGTTCATTACCATGAGAATCTCTCTCTCTGCCTGTAGCTGTCTCTCTCTCTCTCTGCCTGTAGCTGTCTCTCTCTCTCTGCCTGTAGCTGTCTCTCTCTCTGCCTGTAGCTGTCTCTCTCTCTGCCTGGAGCTGTCTCTCTCTCTCTCTCTGCCTGTAGCTGTCTCTCTCTCTCCTGCCTGTAGCTGTCTCTCTCTCTGCCTGTAGCTGTCTCTCTCTCTGCCTGTAGCTGTCTCTCTCCTGCCTGTAGCTGTCTCTCTTCTCTGTAGCTGTCTCTCTCTGCCTGTCGCTGTCTCTCTCTCTGCCTGTAGCTCTCTCTCTCCGCCTGTAGCTCTCTCTCTCTCTGCCTGTAGCTCTCTCTCTCTGCCTGTAGCTGTCTCTCTCTCCGCCTGTAGCTCTCTCTTCTCTGCCTGTAGCTCTCTCTCTCTCTGCCTGTAGCTGTCTCTCTCTCTCTCTCTGCCTAAGCTCTCTCTCTCTCCGCCTGTAGCTGTCTCTCTCTCTCTCTGCCTGTAGCTCTCTCTCTCTCCGCCTGTAGCTGTCTCTCTCTCTCTCTCTGCCTGTAGCTCTCTCTTTCTCTGCCTGTAGCTGTCTCTCTCTGCCTGTAGCTGTCTCTCTCTCTCTCTCTGCCTGTAGCTGTCTCTCTCTCTGCCTGTAGCTGTCTCTCTCTGCCTGTAGCTGTCTCTTTCTCTGCCTGTAGCTGTCTCTCTCTCTCTCTCTGCCTGTAGCTGTCTCTCTCTGCCTGTAGCTGTCTCTTTCTCTGCCTGTAGCTGTCTCTCTCTCTCTCCTCTCTGCTGTAGCTGTCTCTCTCTCTGCCTGTAGCTGTCTCTCTCTCTCTCTCTGCCTGTAGCTGTCTCTCTCTGCCTGTAGCTGTCTCTCTCTCTGCCTGGAGCTGTCTCTCTCTGCCTGTAGCTGTCTCTCTCTCTGCCTGTAGCTGTCTCTCTCTGCCTGTAGCTGTCTCTTTCTCTGCCTGTAGCTGTCTCTCTCTGCCTGTAGCTGCTCTCTCTCTCTCTGCCTGTAGCTGTCTCTCTCTCTGCCTGTAACTGTCTCTTTCTCTGCCTGTAGCTGTCTCTCTCTGCCTGTAGCTGTCTCTCTCTCTCTCTCTGCCTGTAGCTGTCTCTCTCTCTGCCTGTAGCTGTCTCTCTCTCTGCCTGTAGCTGTCTCTCTCTCTCTCTGCCTGTAGCTGTCCTCTCTCTGCCTGTAGCGTCTCTCTCTCTGCCTGTAGCTGTCTCTCTCTGCCTGTAGCTGTCTCTCTCTGCCTGTGTAGCTGTCTCTCTCTCTGCCTGTAGCTGTCTCTCTCTGCCTGTAGCTGTCTCTCTCTCTGCCTGTAGCTGTCTCTCTCTCTGCCTGTACTGTCTCTCTCTCTCTCTGCCTGTAGCGGTCTCTCTCTCTCTGCCTGCCTGTAGCTGTCTCTCTCTCTCTCTCTGCCTGTAGCTGTCTCTCTCTCTGCCTGTAACTGTCTCTTTCTCTGCCTGTAGCTGTCTCTCTCTGCCTGTAGCTGTCTCTTCTCTCTCTCTGCCTGTACTGTCTCTCTCTCTGCCTGTAGCTGTCTCTCTCTCTGCCTGTAGCTGTCTCTCTCTCTCTCCTCTCTCTCTCTCTGCTGCCTGTAGCTGTCTCTCTCTCTCTCCTCTGCCTGTAGCTGCTCTCTCTGCCTGTAGCTGTCCTCTCTCTCTCTCTCTCTCTGCCTGTACTGTCTCTCTCTCTCTCTCTCTCTCTGCTGTAGCTGTCTCTCTCTCTCTCTGCCTGTAACTGTCTCTTTCTCTGCCTGTAGCTGTCTCTCTCTGCCTGTAGCTGTCTCTCTCTCTCTCTCTCTGCCTGTAGCTGTCTCTCTCTCTGCCTGTAGCTGTCTCTCTCTCTGCCTGTAGCTGTCTCTCTCTCTGCCTGTAGCTGTCTCTCTCTGCCTGTAGCTGTCTCTCTCTGCCTGTAGCTGTCTCTCTCTGCCTGTAGCTGTCTCTCTCTCTGCCTGTAGCTGTCTCTCTCTCTGCCTGTAGCTGTCTCTCTCTCTCTGCCTGTAGCTGTCTCTCTCTCTGCCTGTAGCTGTCTCTCTCTGCCTGTAGCTGTCTCTCTCTGCCTGTAGCTGTCTCTCTCTGCCTGTAGCTGTCTCTCTCTCTCTGCTGTAGCTGTCTCTCTCTGCCTGTAGCTGTCTCTCTCTGCCTGTAGCTGTCTCTATCACTGCTTCCTCTCTCTCGCTCCTCTCTGGTGTGATTTCCTGCGCCTCGAGCCACTGACAGAGGTAATTCTTCCCTGCTCTGCTGCAACGCTGCATCTCTGATTAACTTTTAATGACTTTCTCTCCAGCAGCCAGACTCACACACTGAGGCCGGAGAGGAGATGGAAACAGCGATACGTCCAAGCGGGAGAAAGGAGGGAGCGGAACCCTCAGCCCTCCGTCGGACCTCGCCGGTACGTGTGACTTTGAGCAAAGTTCGCATTACTCCGATGGCGCCCGAGGTTTTGAAGAGACCGTGTGACTGGTGTGGAGGCGGGGCAACAACATGAGGGGGCGGGGACTCATCCCATGTCAGGCCCTGACCTGTAACAAGCTAACGGAAAATATCTGTTCAAATCGAACCAGATGAGCAAACCAGCAATAAAATCGACCGTCGTTTCCTCGTAGTTGTGTGCAAAGCTGTTGCTGCGGTTCCTCCTCGGGCGGAACGTAAAATACCATCAACACACAAAACAAAGTCACACAAACGGAGCAGATGTGGCTCCCAGGCGGCGTGCCATTAAGCCCAGATCGTCCTCACCGCCGGCTCCGTTCTTGCTGAATCGGCAGACGAGTGTTGTCGGGGTTTGATGAGTTCAGCCATTTTTTTTCTCTGGGCAAAAACTCTGCCTTTCATGTCACTGATCAAAAAGAAGGAAAACAGCCATGAATTAAACATATAACGGGGCGATACCTCTGCCAAATCCATACCTTGCTGCTCGCGCGTGCGCACGTTTCTGCCCGATATTTTCCAACAACGCTTTTTGAAGTCGGCTTCTCGCTGCACCTCCAACCTCTGGACACTCTTCAGGCTCCTCTGTCGACTTTAATCGCGCGTCTCCGGGCGTCTGCAGCTCACGAGGCTGGAAATGTGCACGAGAGCCTTGTTCCATGAACCCGGCGGCCGTCCCCCTGAAAACAGTCGTGGACTCGTTCATATTTCTGCTCCTCACGTCAATATCAGAATCGATGTGGTCGACAAAGCTCCTTTAAAGTGTGTTCGTACGGAGTTTTTGCTCTTTTCTAAACATTGTTTGGGAGATAATCGAGCTGTAACCCCCCCCCCCCCCCCCCCCCCCCCCCCCCCCCCCCTCCCCCCCATCCAGGCACGTTAACATCATATTAGCAGAGATTTATTCAGAAGTTTAGAACATTCGGAGGGTGTTTCGGGTCTACGGCGATTTAACGTTATTCTCGATGTCATTTCTTTGCTGGAAACACTGCGAGCAACATTTGTGACGCTGGTGTTTATCGTTGTTTATCAGTGTTTATCGGTGTTTATCGTTGTTTATCTGTGTTTATCGGTGATTATCGGTGTTTATCGTTGTTTATCGTTGTTTATCGGTGTTTATCGTTGTTTATCTGTGTTTATCGTTGGTTATCAGTGTTTATCGGTGTTTATCGTTGTTTATCGGTGTTTATCGTTGTTTATCGGTGTTTATCGTTGTTTATCGTTGTTTATCTGTGTTTATCGTTGGTTATCGGTGTTTATCGTGTTTATCGGTGTTTATCGTGTTTATCGGTGTTTATCGTTGTTCATCTGTGTTTAACGGTGTTTATATCGGTGTTTATCGTTGTTTATATCGGTGTTTATCGGTGTTTATCGTTGTTTATATCGGTGTTTATCGGTGTTTATCGGTGTTTATCGTTGTTTATCGGTGTTTATATCGTTGTTTATCGTTGTTTATATCGGTGTTTATCGTGTTTATCGTTGTTTATCGTGTTTATCGGTGTTTATCGTTGTTTATCGGTGTTTATCGTTGTTCATCTGTGTTTAACGGTGTTTATCGGTGTTTATCGTTGTTTATCGTTGTTTAGGAGTTTCCAGGTGAATAAAGGGCTGCAGGTCAGTGGTGGGAAACTGTCGGTCCGGTCGGGAGGGAGTTTCTCCATGATGTAAAGTCATTTTCACGTCTGAAAAGTCATGACTTTTTAATAAATCGCGCAGGAAACCGGAACCTTCTGGGAGTTTAATTTCGCTCCGGCGTACCGCAACGATAAAATGATCATTTCTATAAAGAGAGTCTGGCTGCTTGCGCAGATTATGGGATGGCGGCGCTAATCATTCCTTGGGAGATCTGTGGGGATCCCGGTCTTAACGCAGCACTTAAAATAACTTCCCATCAACGAGCACTTTGAGTGGACCTACTTTGCGGTCGCCCTCAGCGTGCTGCCGGGTGCAGGGAGCTCGTTTCCGAACCCGCACGCGAAACAATGAGAGCTGGGTCCAGATTAGAGGCTCCTCAACTCAAACATCACTGCTGCTCCTGCAGCATTGATGGATGCACAGGTGAATCCTGACCGGTGCTCAAGAGGCCACGTTTGATGTCAACATGGGAACCACCGTGGTTCCGGTTGCACCCATGATGATGACAGTCGCCTGTCAAAGCTAAATTAATGCTAACAGCTTTTCTGTCACCATCTCTGTGACCTCACGGAATTGAAGTTGCTCCTGTGGCCATTGCAGGGATCAGTTTGAGTTGTCGTCCAAACCTGCAAGACCCAGAGAAGGAAAGTGACCTTTGCCCCCAAGGCGGCTCTCCAGAACCCGTTGGGGTTACCTGGCCAGCACCGAGCATCATCCCTGGACCAATGAGGGGGAAAGGAATGGGATGCAAAAGAATGGCAGGCTTTCATAGGAAAGCAAAGGTGTGTGTTGATGCTGGACAGCCGATGGAGGGAACGTCTACAACAGCTGCAGCATCATCTGTGTAGGTGTCGGCGCCATGTGTCGGCGCCGCTGAGTGCTATGCTGTGTCGCTTCTCCCCGTGGTGGAGATGGAAGGCGACGCGGCGGCCTGCCCTCAGTCAGAGGGAGGCGAGTGTTAATATTTAACCGAGGGAGGCTCTATTTAGAGCCCGCCGTCTCTCGCGCTCCCCGGTGGACATCACAATGCCGATCTCATCCAGCGCCGTTATGGAGGAAAGCTGTAGGAGGCAGCCGCACGTCACTAAATCCCTCTGACAGAATCAGTTTGCAGATGAGCTCTAAAATGCGTCGGGCTGTTTTCCATCCTGCATGTTTGTATGTGGGTGTCCTGAGAATCTCTAATTTAAAAGTTTCCCTTTGGAGACACATCCCAGCATGCTTTGCACTTATGCTTACGGCCTGTTACACATCAGTTACAGTCATATAAAAAGAAAGAAAATATGCCGTCTGAGGTGTATCTGAGCAGGTTTCCCCATCCTCTATAGGTAATAACTATGTTATAAACACATGCAAATATATAAATCTCATCAAGTAACTCCTTCTGAATGCTGCCAACCCCCAAATTCCCCATTTTCTGCTTTCTTTACAGGGGTCCAAGACAAGTTGTGACCCAAAGCAGCTACCACAGTTTGCAAGTTCCTTTAACATCACTGCTAAAAAGACACTTCTTCCCAAAGAATTCCTGCATTCCTGTGGAATGCTGCTGCGGTCGGAGGGTGGATGGGAAGTGACCTTTCACCTTTCATCAACAGCTTCACAACAACACAAGGAGTCCAGAGCTGCAGTGAGACACCCCCCCCCCCCCCCCCCCCCCCCCCCCGACGTCCATAAAAGTAACAAATATTTTCCAATGACAATAATAGGTAGCCTAGCATGACCCGTCTCTGGTGACAATGCTTTTAATTTGAAATGCAGCCCTTCACTCCACAAAACTGCATCTATATTGGCTAATTAAGAATAGATTATGCTGAACTGGAATATCCAAGGCCAGCTCTGCAACATTTAATTAGCAGATACAGATAAAGGGTCTCGAAGGTCCGTGCATGTGCGTGCGTGCATGTGTGCGTGATCTGATGAGATCAATAGTGTTTTGGCAGGCCCAGTTGGCAGCTGCTCAGAGCAGGAAACAGGTGCAGACACGGCGGCTTGATGTACAGCCACTGAAATGAGATGAAACCACTTGACCCCCAGAAGAACCAATTAATTACAGGGAATCTCCTGCAACACCGAGGCCAGTGAGGAATGTGGGGGGGGTCCGGCATCAAAACAGGGCCGCTGGTGTCTGCATGGACCTGGGGGGGTCCTGTGAGTATTGTGGGCCCACAGCAGGGATGCTAATCATGCTAATGCTGCTACTAATTATTCACACCAGGAAGTGAGTGAAGCTCGCCGATAACAAACATACCACCACCACAACAAACCACAACAGCAAGCAACAACAACAGCAACAACAACAGCAGCAAACAACAACAGCAGCAAACAACAGCAGCAAACAACAACAGCAAACAACAGCAGCAAACAACAACAGCAAACAACAACAGCAGCAAACAACAGCAGCAAACAACAACAGCAAACAACAGCAGCAGCAAACAACAGCAGCAAACAACAGCAGCAAACAACAGCAGCAAACAACAACAGCAAACAACAACAGCAAACAACAACACCTCGGACGCCACATTGGCAGAATAGCTCGATGCTGTGTAGTTGTTGCTGTTGAGCATCAGACTGAGGAAGATGTGTCGCACACACCGATGGACACACACCGATGGACACACACTGATGGAGACACACCGATGGACACACACTGATGGACACACACTGATGGACACACACCGATGGAGACACATCGATGGACACACACACCGATGGACACACACCGATGGACACACACACCGATGGACACACAACCGATGGATACACACCGATGGACACACACGATGGACACACACCGATGGACACACACACACCGATGGATACACACCGATGGACACACACTGATGGACACACACGATGGATACACACTGATGGACACACACACCGATGGACACACACCGATGGATACACACCGATGGACACACACCGATGGATACACACTGATGGACACACAACCGATGGACACACACCGATGGATACACACTGATGGATACACAACGATGGATACACACTGATGGACACACACCGATGGACACACACCGATGGATACACACACCGATGGAGACACATCGATGGACACACACTGATGGACACACACACCGATGGATACACACTGATGGAGACACATTGATGGACACACACACCGATGGACACACACTGATGGAGACACACTGATGGACACACACACCGATGGACTCGTCCACGTCCCCAGAAATACTGGTGCACTCTGGTTACATTTATTTATAGACGCGTCTCATTGAAGGACCGTTTTCTTTTTTGGATATTTCGCTTTAGCTTTAAACTCAACCAACATCGACCTGAATTTTCCTGCAGCTTGATTTTAATTAAAGATTTAAAGGAGCAGATTGACATTGAGAGGGAAATTGGCTCAAAGGTTAAATAAAATGATGTTACTTAAGGAGGATAATTGTCTCGCCTTTAAAATTCAATCAGTCTCCTCGGTGTGTGTGTGCGTGTGCGTGTGTGTGTGTGTGTGTGTGTGTGTGTGTGGTGTGTGTGTGTGTGTGCGTGCGTGCGTGCGTGTGTGTGTGTGTGTGCGTGTGTGTGTGTGTGTGTGTGTTGTGTGTGTGTGTGTTGGGGGTATCTCTGACGTTGATCTGTATCAGGTGGCTTCCTCTTCCAAAGCGGCAGGCTAAAATTTCGAACATTGCCCTAATTGAGAGCCCCTCCCTCAGCCGGCATGGCCCTGGTGTCCCCCTCCTCGGTGCCCAGGGGGGGCCGGTGTGACCGTCTGGGGGTGTGGGGGGAGCTGACCCCAAAAACCCTGCCTGAGGCGCTGGCTGCCACCAGCCTGAACCCTCCCTCACCCCAACTAGCTCCCTCCCCTCTGCTGCTTCCTGCCTCTGATGCTCCTCTCTGTCCAACTGGCTCTCAGCTACAGACTTCTTTTGTCTGTCCTCATTAGAATACTGATCCTGCACACACACACACACACACACACACACACACACACACACACACACACACACACACACACACACCACACACACACACACACACCACACACACACACACACACACAGTGAAAGGTGGACTTTAAACACAATATTTGCTGCTATCGCTCACATGTTTACAGTATTTTCATATATACACAGACATCAAATTCACACATCAACATAAATCTGATGATGAGATCACACATAAATCTGATTTTATCTACAGGACGACGAACACACACTTCCTGTGTATATTCAGAAATGATGAGTTGTTTTAACAGTTTCATTGATGCCTTCGTCCGAAATCTGTGTGTTTCTGATTCATTGATTGTTTCATTTGATTTGAAAGCGTAACTGAATTCGAACTGAACTGAATTGACGGCCCAGGTGGGCGGGGCTTATTCAACCATTTTGACATTTGACAAACTGAAACAAAGTCACGAGGAGTTCAGGGAACTTTAGTTTTAACGGATGAATGAAAACGTCGACATCTGCGAAGCCACGTGTTGGGTACCTGCACGATGACGCAACGGCGGCAGGAGTCGGCGCCGTGGCGGAATCACAGGTAGCAGTCGCTCCCCCCCGATCCTCTCGCCTCCACCAGCCGGCAGCTGTCCGTCAGGGTGATTGACAGCCCGGCGGAGGACTCTGACAGGCAGATGAGAGCGAGGAGCCGGTCTCTGCCTCAGAGGCAACAGCGGCAGTCCTGTGTTCTCCTGCCCACCTCCCACCACCTCCTCCTGTTCCACTGCCCGCCTCCCACCGCCGCCTGTGGCTCCTCAGCCCTCCTCTTCCTCGTGGCCAATAACAAGATGGACATCATCTCGCGGAGGAGGCGCGCCGTTGCTGGTTTCCCTCTCCGCCTGGTCATTGAAACATGAAGGTGAGACAGGAAATGAAGCGAACGCGTCGCCGACACGAACGGCAGCGTTTCACATCATCATCGCGGAGGCCGAACCCTCCTGTCACAACCCTCGCAGGTCCAACCTCCAGCTCTACGTTCACCTTCTCGAGCCCACCGCGCTCTCCGAGACCACCTTCAGCACGTCTTTTTGGGCCGGTACACTGCTGCTCCACCTGGCTCCCCGGGCCCACCTTGTTCTCCTGCTCCACACGTGCCTCCATCTCCAGGCTCCCTGTGGCCAGTTGACTTTCAAGCTGCCTCTGCAGGCCGGGCTTCACTCCACAGGCCCTCACTGGTCTCCGGGCTCCTCATGCCCACAGCTAGAGTCTCTTTGATGCTGCCCTCTTGGCACACAGCACAGGTGTGTGTGTGTGTGTGTGTGTGTGTGTGTGTGTGTGTGTGTGTGCACAAGAGAATCAAACTGCAATACACAGGAATCGGTCTTTTCTTGTTCTCACACAGAGAGAAAAGAGGCAGACATGAAAAAGACTGCGTGATGAGCGGCTGACAGCAGCTCCACTGCCTCAGTTAGGCCTAGCCAGAGTGGGCGGGGCTTGTTCAGAAGATTGACAGGTGCCACCACCAATGAGAGGAGGGCCTCTCAGCCCCGCAGTCTCCTGAACACAGGAGCACATTTCACCCAAATACAACAAAATAAAATAAAGATTTTGTTATATGGGGTTGGAAGCGAATGTAGGAGTCATGTCCATAAAGGGCGATGACTAAAAACATTCTTAAACGCCTGGAATATCAGCATGAAACACAAAGTGTTTATAAATCTTGTCCTATCAAACTGGTGAGAGTCACAGAGGATGAGGTTCCACATCTTAAAAATTAAAATGAGTTAAATATATAGACGGCAAAGCACAAAAGGCATCAAGAAAACATCAATTAAAATGATTAACGCCAACAGTATTAATAGAACAGCTGGAGCTATGAAGCACTTCTGAAGGGAACACTTTAGGGAACATCTGCTGAAGTGGAACCAAATTAATGATGTCTAACCTGCCCGAGAAGCTCAGAACTTTGCAGAGCTGCTCCTCCCTGCCGAGCTTCTGTACTTCAGTGAGAATCACCTGATGAGCTGACCCGTCCCGGCGGGAACGAGCCCCGGGTGACCCCAGGCCCCCGCTGATGTGTTCAGCCGTGCCAGCGAACGCCAAAGCCAGAACAATTCCGTGTCAGCGCTCCTCTGTGAGGCCCCTCAGTTCTTAAAAGGAACATTTTGCTCCAGTTATTCCTGTTCAGGGGGGCTCGCCGTTTTTAGAACTATAGGAATCCACATCCTCGCGCCTCTAGGGCCACGATGTAAATGACATTTTTGTCGAGCAGATGATGACAAACTTTTTATTTTCTGAAGTCTCACATGTCACCGCCCATCAACAGTGGCGTTGGAGCATTAAAGGCTCTGTAATGATCAAATGTGGCTTTGATTTGCAATGAGACAACAATGAGGCGCCGTCAGAGGAGGATTCGCACGCTTGAGCTGCGGTTGTTGCTGGATGTTGGGCCCATGGCTGCCAGGCTGCTGCTAGCGCTCCGCCAGGCAGATGAGAGCCGGGTTAATGTTGGGATTTGTTCCCTAAAGCTCACACACAGAGCAAATGCTGATCGGATCCGCCGTCAGCCTCACGACCCGCTAATCGCTAATCAGCATTTACACAGGCTGCCTAATTCCCACGTAGTCGCGTAGGCGTGCGCGCACGCGCGCACGTGCGTGGTGCAGCGACACGATTCGAGCCTTGTTGTCTGCAGAGCCGAACTTTCTCATTTTTCACCTTTTTCTCGTCTTCTTGACCTTTTGTTTCTTCTCGGCTCGCTCATGCTCGCGCTCATGTGCAGAACTTTAGCCTGTTGATTTATCAGAAGCTCCACTTGAATCACACAATAAAGCGTTTTAGCTTTTGATGTTCGGAACACCGCGTTGAAAAGGGTGAGTGAACATGCCGTTGGTGTGTGGGTTCTCATGTTCTCATGTACCCCCCCAAACAGGCTGCGGCTGCATCAGGTTCCCAGCAGAGGAGGAGCCGGATTACAGCTGCTCTCTGCTTCAACACCTCCTCACATCACACCCCCAGACAAGGATCACGTGAAGCTACTTCCTGTCCGTCCCGCTCGCTCCATCTCCAGATTGGACCGGTCACATGGAGGGGTAATGTGGGCATTGTTCCGGGCTGGGCCAGCCTCTTCACACCGACGCTGGATTCTGTTTGAAGTGCTTATCCGGCGCGGCCGACTCACCTGCAAGATCAATACGCCGGGTTCAAAGCTGCCGGCTTCACAGAGAACACACTCTTATTAATTTATAGAAACTTCTAGAAACTTTGTCTGAAGGGAAAAACCTCCAACTCAGTGTGGTGGAGAGACAGGGGGAATTATTAATATAGAGAGGAGGGAGAGAAGGAATGGGGGAGAGAGAGGGGGAGAGAGAGGGAGGAAGAGAGAAACTTAGGATCCAAGAATGTGGAGAGAATGGGGATAGGGACTTTAATTGAGCATCTACTTGCTTTCTCTCCGTCCTTTTCTTAGTTCTGTTTCTCGTTCTTTGATTCTCTCTTTTGCCCCTCTTTCTCTCACTTCCTTTTTCCTCTTTTTTCTTCTTTTTCTCCTCTCTCTGTACCTCGTTCCTTCTCCCTCTCTCTTTCTTTCTCTCTCCTTCGTGCTCTCCTTTCTCTCTCTTTTTTCTCTTTCTCTTTCTTCCTTTTCTCTTCTTCTCTCCTCCTCTTTCTTCGTCTCTCTTTCTCTCGTCTTTTTCTTTCTCTCTTTCTTTCTTTCCTCGCTCCTTTCTTTTCCTCTTTTTCTTTTTTTTTTTGTTCTCTCCCCCTTTTTTTCCTTCTTTTCTCTTTTTTCTCTTGTTTTTTGTATCTTTTTTCTTCCTTTCTTGCCCTCCTTCTCTTTTTCTCTTCCTGCTTTTTCTTCACTCTCTCATCCTTCTTTCTCTTCCTAACTTTGTCCGACCAACTTCCTTCTTTTTATTTAAATTGCCTCACTTTTTTGAAGTGCATTGATCATACAAGGTTTGGTGTGCACGTGTGTGTGTGTGTGTGTGTGTTTGCATGTGCGTCACAAGATGAATACAGAAGACTCAGATCGAGGTGGTTGTGTTTTGTTGTGTTTGCGTGCGTGCGTGCGTGTGCGTGTGTGTGCGTTTAAGCCATTAATGGAGTGTATTTGAATTTTCCTTTGTTGTCAGATTTGATGATTTGGGGGAAACGTGTGGGTTTGAAAGCGCTGCAGGCCCGGAGCATCAGGGAGCGACGCTGGCGATTCATATTTAATGATATGAGTTTATCAACAGGAACCGTCTCAGGATGTTGGCTCAGATTTGATTCCATGTTCCCCCCTGTTTTCACCTGGGGGACACTTGTTTCTGGAATCCATTAGCATACTCTCGCTCACATCCCAGCGCCCATAACGACCATCCGCCTCCCGACTCACGCTCCGCTCACCTGGTGCAGGAAGGCAGGAAAAAAGAAGCCTTTCCTCATTTCAGAGGGGTCGTTCACAGCGTTCCGAGCATCTAGTCGACACATTCCCCCTTAAAAGACTCCACGTTCCCCCCTTAAAAGACTCCACGTTCCCCCTTAAAAGACTCCGTTCCACGTTCCCGTTCCCCCTTAAAAGACTCCATTTTCCCTTTAAAAGACTCCACATTCCCCCCTTAAAGACTCCACGTTCCCCTTAAAGACTCCACGTTCCCCTTAAAAGACTCCACGTTCCCCCTTAAAAGACTCCACGTTCCCCCTTAAAAGACTCCACGTTTCCCTTAAAGACTCCATGTTCCCCCTTTAAAAGACTCCACATTCCCCCCTTAAAAGACTCCACATTCCCCCTTAAAAGACTCCACCTTCCCTTAATCCAACGTTTCCCTTTAAAGACTCCACATTCCCCCTTAAAAGACTCCACATTCCCCCTTAAAGACTCCACGTTTCCCTTTAAAGACTCCACATTCCCCCCTTAAAAGACTTCCACTTCCCCCCCTAAAAGACTCCACGTTCCCCTTAAAAGACTCCTCCACGTTCCCCCTTAAAAGACTCCACGTTCCCCTTAAAAGACTCCACGTTCCCCTTAAAAGACTCCACATTCCCCCTTAAAAGACTCCACGTTTCCCTTTAAAAGACTCCACGTTCCCCTTAAAGACTCCACGTTCCCCTAAAAGACTCCACGTTTCCCCTTAAAAACTCCTTAAGGCAGTTAAGGGTTTTTCTTAAGTCTTTTCGCATTATTTTCATATTTAGCAGGAACTGAACGGGAGAACATTAACGTGTGTTCGATCTTCTCCCTGAGAACGTGCACACGTCTTTAACGTTCACCCTGCTGAATAAAGCCCCCCCACTGAGGGGGTCAGAGAGGGGCCGTGTCCACCTCCACACCTGTTCTTCTATCTTTGTGAAGACGTTCATAAACATCCATTACTAACCCTCAAACCGTCCTTTGAAGTTGTGGAGACCAGAAAAATGTCCTCACTTTGCTACCAGAATGTATATTATGGTCCTCTGCATACATGCACACCCCACACACAACACACACACACACACATACACACACACACACTCCTCTATACACATGGGCAGAGGTGCGCAGAAACTCACACAGGAGACGAACAGGACGCACCTATGGACACATGGAAGAATATTCAGGGTTTGAACACACACACACACACACACACACACACACACACTCTCTCTCTCTCTCTCCGGCTGTCTTTCGTGTCTCTCAGTAGTGTTGAGTGTTTCATCTGACAGCTTATTCCCAGTGTGTCACCACTCTGTATTCACCCTGGATCCCCTCAGCACACACACACTGAACACACACACTGAACACACACTGAACACAAACTGAACACACACTGTGAACACACACTGTGAACACACACTCCCGGGGAAGAAAGTTGGCAAAGGTGACCTCCGTCCACACACACGCCATCGTCAGCTTCCCAGTTTGACAGAAACACTGCGATTTGCGCAAAGTTCCCAGTTTGTCGGCGCACGCCTACGTGCACAGGTGCGCCTGCGCCGTAGGCGTGCACAGGTGCGCCTGCAACACCGTTGCTTTGAAATCAGAAACTTGGTCCACACGATTCAGGTGTGTAGTTGGTATTTATGAAGCCTTTTCAGATCAGAGTTCTCCTGGGGTCACCTGTGGGGGCAATCACACCTTCACCCCTCTCCCCCCTCCTTCTCCTCCTCTCCCCTCCTCCCCTCTCTCCTCCCCCCCCTCCTCTCTCCCTCTCCTCTCTCCCCCTCCTCTCCCTCCTCTCTCTCTCCTTCCTCCCTCCTCCCCTCTCTCTTTCCTGTCCTCTCCTCTCCCTCTCCTCCCCCGCCTCTCCCTCCTTTTCCTCTTCCCTCGTCTCTCTCCCTTCCTCTTTCTCCCTCCTCCCCCCCTCCCTCTCTCTCTCTCTCCCCCTCTCCCCCCTCTCTCTCCCTCCTCTCTTCTCCCCTCTTCTCTCTCTCGTCTCCCCCCCTCTCTCTCCCCCCCTTCTCTCTCCCCCACCTCTCCCCCCCCCTTCCTGAGGTTTGTGCCCTACAGCAGTGTGGAGGAATCCCAGCATCAGCATAACCCCTGAGAGTGGGTGGCAGCCAAAACTGTGTGTGTGTTAATGTATGTAGACCACCAATGTAAAATAGAGGGTGGGGGAGGGGGTAGAGAGCGAGGGAGAGGAATTGAGGCAGAGAGGTAGGATGAATAGATGGAGGTAAGAGAGATAGACGGAGAGTGTCGGAGATAGTTTGTTTCTTCTAAACATTAGCCTAGCGGCACTACAATCATAACCACAGGAAAGTGCTGAGTGTGTGTGTAGCTTTATTTTGAGGCTTGTCGTCAGTCAGTGATGGATGGATGCTGCTCTCTCCCTCCCTCTAACTCCCCCTCTCTCCCTCTCTCCCTCCCTCCCTCTCTCCCTCTCCTTCCCCCTCCCTCCTAACCTCCCCTCCTCCTCTCTCCCTCCCTCCCCTCCCTCCCTCCTCACCTCTCCCTCCCCCTCTCTCCCCTCCCTCCCTCCTCTCTCTCTCCCCTCCCCCTCTCTTCCTCCCCCTCCCCCCTCTCTCCCTCTCTCCCCTCCCTCCCTCTCCTCCTCTCCCTCTTCTCCCTCCCTCTCCCCTCTCCCCTCCCTCCCCCGTCTCTCTCCCTCCCTCCTCTCCTCCCCCTCCCTCCTCACCTCTCTCCCTCCCCCTCTCTCCCTCCCCCTCCTCCTCCCCCTCCCTCCCCCCCCTCTCTCCCTCCCTCCCTCTCCCTCCCCTCCTCCCTCCCTCCTCACCTCTCCCTCCTCACCTCTCCCTCCCTCTCTCTCCCTCACCTCTCATTCCCTCCTCTTCCTCACCTCTCCCTCCCTCTCTCCCTCCCTCCTTCTCCCTCCCTCTCCCTCTCTCCCTCCCTCCCTCCCTCTCCCTCTCTCCCCTCCCTCCCTCTCGTCTCCTCCCTCCCTCCCGCCCTCATCTTCCTCCCCCTCCCCCCTCTCTCCCCTCCCTCCCTCTCTCCCTCCTTCTCCCTCCCTCCACCTCGTTCCCTCTCATTCCCTCCCTACCCCTCTCTCTCGTCTCCCGTCTTCCCTCCGCTCCTCGTTCTTCCCTCCGCCCTCCCTCCTCCCCTCCTCCCTCCCCCTCTCTCCCTATCCCTCGCTCCCGTCGCCTCCCTCGTGAATCCCGCGTCTCCCCCTCTCTACCCTCCCTCCCTCTCTCCCTTCCCTCCTCCCCTCTCCCTCCTCCCCTCAATCCCTCCCATCTCTACCCTCCCTCCTTCCTCACCTCTCTCCTCCTTTCTCTCCCTTCCTCCTTCTCCCTCCCTCTCCCTCTCTCCCTCCCTCCCTCCCCCCCTCCCTCCCCCTCCCCTCTTCCTGGTTGCTGCAGGGTTGATTGGAGGTTTTGTCACGCCTGCTTTGACAGGCCGGGCAGAGCTCAGGTCCCAACGGTTTGGCAATTATCCTCTAACTAACCCAGCAGCCGACTGCTGCACACACACACACACACACACACACACACACACACCACCCCACACACGGCCTGCATGTCAATACCGGCCGTCAGAGGAGGGGAGACGGGCTGTCTGTGTTTTCCAGCGCCTCCTCTCTCGCCCTCTGCACATCTGTCTCTCTCTCTCTCATTAGCCAGCTGCGCTTTAGCAGGAAGGAAGGTGAAACTCTGGAGACTCTTAATATTCTCCTCTAATATACAGTCCATCTGAAGCCATCCACACACACACACACATACACACACCACACACACACACACACACACACGCACACACACACACACACACACACACACTCTGGGTAATCCTGGGAGATCAGAAGGGCTCCTCCATCTCTTGCTAAGCAGCTCTGGCCTCATCTACAGTCTCGCTCACAGTCTTTCCAGCTTAGCGGATGTACAGCAGCAGCTTGTCAAGCACAGGAAGTGGCTCAGGAAGCGGAATTAACTGGAATGTGCGCTTTGGATTCCGGACGGACGCCGCGGCGTCGACCTCACGTCAGCGCTGCAATGCAAATTGGACCTTTATTTTAAGTTGTAACAAATCGATGACATACTGACACGGCTAAATCCACCGGGCAGCTCCAGGAGCGCCGAAGAGAGCGGCCCAATCAGAGCGCCGGGCGCCACAAACAGTCCCAAAAGTGGAAAATTTGCCAACTTGTGTGATTCTTGCGTTTGACATCGTCATAAATTCTGCATCCGTTTGTGTGGAGATCATCAGTTTGGGAGGAAATGGATCGGATATCAAAGTTCCGAACCATAAACTGTGGGGATTCCATCAATCCGAGGAATTAAAAGGGAATTCTAGACTCATTATTAAAGACACATTCTTGTTAGGTATAAATACTTTCTGAGCATTTTAGTTTAAACTAACGGGCAACCAAAGGTCCGGTATTACGAGCCTGGAACGGCGGTGTGAGTGGTGACGATGTGGTTCTGAAGCACCGGACAGAGCGAAGCGCTGCAGAGTTCAGCTTCAGCCGCCTCCACCGGCTCCTCCGGGAGGAGCGCCGGATTATCCCGCAGAGCTGGGAAGACGGCGTGACTGACAGGTGCGGCGCCGGTGACGGCGGGCCGGATTTACAGTCAGACATTGTTATTAGCCGGCTGAGCAACAGGCGATAACAGGCGATATTGGACCTCTTTGATCGACTTGCATGGATCCTGAATGAGCACCTGCACGTCCGACCGTTTGGGTCCAGAACCAAATGCGGCGCCATCACAGTGTGAGGAGCATTTCCTGTCCAACAGGCCTCGACGGGCACAAACGCAAGAACCTGGAACCGTTTGGTTTTTAAGCTAGTTAGCATGTTTGAAGATGCTACAGTAACAGCTGCTAGCGCGCCGCAAACAGGCCAAAGAGAGAGAAATATAAACAGATATCAAAGGCAAGAGGAAATGAATGTATATTTTAAGGATCAGATGGTTTTAAAACACTTTTTTCCAAAGAAATCTTTACTGAAACGCCAACAACAATTAGAGCCGTCAAACAGGACGGCGACTGTAACGGCTCGGGAAAGTGCTAAAGAATTCCAACGGGTAGCTGCAGATGAGAGGACGTTTCCCTCCTTTCAAGTTCTTTAATCAAGTTGTTGATGTTCTTTTCCTCCTCCTGTTTTACAGCGCGGCATCGCCGGCGCCTCTCGCTCAGCGCCGTGGGCGTCATAATCGTCAAATCCATCGACATGTTCGCCTCACATCAGATAAACGCAGCGTTCTTTGAAGGAGATGGACGCCGCGGCTTCATCAAACAGACAAAGCAGTGATCTTCCCTTCCGGCAGAAAGCAACTACATACACCTTACAGCAACCAACGGCTGTGTGTGTGTGTGTGTGGTGTGTGTGTGTGTGTGTGTGTGTGTGTGTGTGTGTGTGCGCGCAAGCAGAACAAGTAGATGGGTGTTATTTCATAGGTGTGTGTGTGTGTGGTGTGTGTGTGTGTAGGCGGACCTTGCCTCAAGCTAAAGTCATTGAACAGTTAAGGAGTTCCTGCTACACTCCAGGCTAAAGCTAAAATGCAACTGTCTGACCACGCGTGAAATTACCACCCTATTCTAAGCGCGCGCACGGCCGCACCTGGAAGTTTCCACCAGCACGAACTCCGCGGCAGCGTTGGCGATGTCTAATCGAACCCGTGAAACCTCGCCGACTGTGGTTGCTAGCAGGGATCTGGTCTGATGAGCTCAATGGCTCCTGTTCATTTTCCTGTTCAAACCAGCCCGTCATCAAGAAACATAAAAGAGATACTCACTTTGATGTTCTCTGTTAGTATTGTCCTACTGTTCCTACTGTTCCGTGTCACACTGCCCCCTACGTGTCTGGAGGTGCTTTTACATTCTGGCTGTGCACCATCAGACAAAAAAGGTTCCAGCTTGTAGCGCTTTAAAAATGCTACGCTCATAACAAAGCTTGAACTCAACACAAGCACAGTCAAGAAGGGGTGTGTGTGGTGTGTGTGTGTGTGTGTGGGGGGGGGGGGGGTCATGTGATAGCAGCCTCACCAGGTATTAAAAACAACCCAAACCTGTTTAAGAGCAGGAGACCATCATCCTAATTAAGAGGTCCTGGTTGATACGAACGCTAACACACCTCCATCATCCGGCTCCTGCCGTATTAAACTTTTACTGCAGCCTCCACTTAAAGTAAATCTTTAATTAATTAATTAATTAATTTTAAGCTGTGATCTGCTCCTCCTCCCAATCACGTTAGTGATGATCTGAGGATCGTTCATCTCCTGCAGTCGTCAGGAAGTAACTCTAACTGGAGCTAAAACTCTCGCCCTCGCCCTTCATTGAATGAATTAAAAGCCATTTATGGACCCCCCCCCCCCCCCCCAAAGGTCTCCCTGAAGTTCACCTCACTGAGCTGGAATGTT
>NC_079538.1:4257594-4262594 GCF_003711565.1 Takifugu flavidus
TCCGTAACAATGACGGCTGCCGTGTCTGAAATGTGGTCAGCGAGGTACGCCGACCCATTCCTTATTCATGAAGGACGGGGAGGAGTCTGCGGCGTGGCGGCAGCACCACAGAAGAAGACGGGAAGGAGATGAAGGCGTCCCGAGGACCAGACGCACCCTCTCAGATCGGTGAGCGGCCCAAAGGCACGACGCTTTCATCTGAATGGGCCGACTTTGGACTGCATGCAAAACCACCACAGTAGCGTGTGTGTGTGTGTGTGTGTGTGTGTGTGTGTGAGTGTGTGTGTGTGTGTGTGTGTCTGCAAAACAATGTGATACACACAGGTCGATCATTTTGGTGTCCGCTGGTCTGCTGCTCATTAATAGCATCGATCAGACTCCGTATATTCTGCATGGTACTGGGTGGATGCTAATGAGACCACACACACACACACACACACACACACTCACTCACACACACACACACACCTGAGAGGTAATTTCATTCTTTCTCTCGCTGGGAGGCAGAAGAACAAAACATTAATTTATGACTCATAAATATATAATTCATCGACTCGTCGTTCTCTCCCAGCCAACATAAAGAATCAATGCGGACAACAAATCCGATATTCCCGTTCAAGCACGTTCAACCTTCTGACAAATCCTCCACCTACATGTCAGGGATGAGGAGGAGGACCGATGAAGCCCAGAACCTGGTGGTGGTCCAGTACGGTCCTGCTAACTGGGCTTCCCCGAGGTCGACTGGCTCCGCCCCTTTTGCCAAGTGTCCATCAGCAATGGACTTGGCAGAGCTGGTTTTCCCACAATGCATTTCAGCTCAAGAGCAAGCGCAGCGATGGGGTGTGTGTGTGTGTGGTGTGTGGTGTGTGTGTGTGTGTGTGTCACTAACAGATAGAGACATTGGGCCCTCTCCTGTCCCTCGTCAGTGGAGGTCGTTATCGTCTCCATATTCATAAATGTACATGAATAATTAGCATCTCTCTCTTTTTCCAAAGGTTAGCTCGTTAGCTGCAGCACAACAATTAGCGGGGGAAATTTTTTACAATGAATTATTTGGTGTTTCTTTGGCGCAGGATTCATGCATAACTCAGGGCTGGGTCAGAGCCCAGGACCCGTGCACGGGCGCAGCCGCGCACGTCGGCGTGCTGCTGGAACAACTTTAACAAAAAACCTTCTACTGTGCTGGGAACTGTCTTCACATACTTGTGAGGACATGTGGCAGCGGTTAGTCATGTTTAATATTTTTGAGCCTCTCAGAACGGTGACTTGTGGATTAATCTACTTCCTGTTTCCTGCCTGGGAGTAAAAAAATGTTACCAGCAAAGTGGAAATTTAGCCTTAAATCACGCAAACGTGCCCAAAAAGGGGAGGATGAGGAGGGAGCGCTTTCAAAATAAAAGCCTGTTGGCTCCAGCGCCATCCAGGACAGATCGACACGGGCGTGCTCACAAACACACGCGTGTGCACGCTGCGTGTGCACGCGTGTGCACGCTGCTTGTTGCCTGTGGGCCTGTGGTCTTTGAACTGCCTCTCAGAGTCCAGTCAGTCCAAATTCGCTTCGAGAGATCCGGCTCGCTGCCTGCCCGGACCACTGCAGCTCAAAAAATAGAAACAGGAGACACACACACACACACACACACACACACACACACACACACACACACACACACACACACACACACACACACACACTCGATGATGGAAAGTTAGAACAAATTGTTGCAGTTTGACTTCCTGTGAAACTTCTTCCAGCCAAATGGATCCACCACTATTGATTATTGCACAGTTTATTGCGCTTTAATCCTTTTGTCTGATTTGGGCTGATCGTTTATTAGTTCGTTAATAGTTAATCAAGGTTTGGGAGTAAACGTGGGCAGGATGAGAGGAACCAGTCAGGCCTTCATGGGGGTCAGGAGGGAACCAGAGAGGAGCTAAAGATCAGGAAGCAACTGTGGCTGATTAAATTCAAACAGAAGAGAAAATCCAGGGCCAGAGCCAGAGCCAGGGCCAGTGCCAGGACCAGGGGCAGGACCAGGGCCAGGACCAGGACCAGGACCAGGACCAGGACCAGGACCAGGGGCAGGACCAGGGCCAGGACCAGGGGCAGGACCAGGGCCAGGACCAGGACCAGGGCCAGTGCCAGGACCAGGGGCAGGACCAGGGCCAGGACCAGGACCAGGGCCAGAGCCAGGACCAGGACCAGGACCAGGACCAGGGCCAGGGCAGGGCCAGGGCCAGGGCCAGGGCCAGGACCAGGGCCAGAGCCAGAGCCAGAGCCAGAGCCAGGACCAGGACCAGGACCAGGGCCAGGGGCAGGACCAGGGCCAGGGCCAGGGCCAATACCAGGGCCAGGGCCAATACCAGGGCCAGGGCCAGGGCCAGGCCAGGGCCAATACCAGGGCCAGGGCCAGGGCCAATACCAGGGCCAGGGCCAGGGCAATACCAGGGCCAGGGCCAGGGCCAGGGCCAGGGCCAGGCCAATACCAGGGCCAGGGCCAGGGCCAGGGCCAATACCAGGGCCAGGGCCCCCCCCCCACACACACACACAGGTAATAGCACAGTTGTGGCAACACTTGCAGAAAGAGACCAACAAGAACAAGACCAAACCTAAGTGGAACCAGAACCGTCTCTCGAGTGTGTGTAGTTCGTCTCTCGAGTGTGTGTAGTTCGTCTCTCGAGTGTGTGTAGTTCATCTCTCCACTTTTAAGAAGTGTGTTTTGACGCAGCCGTCTCGTTCGCTTCCTCCTGAAGACTAATTTACCCTGAGCTGCCTCTCATGTCGAGACGAGTTGTTGACTTCCACACAGGCGGCGGCGCGTGTGTGTGTGCGTGCGTGCGTGCGTGCGTGCGTGCGTGCGTGTGTGTGCGTGCGTGCGTGCGTGTGTGTGTGCGTGCGTGCGTGCGTGCGTGCGTGCGTGCGTGCGTGTGTGTGCGTGCGTGCGTGCGTGTGTGTGTGTGTGAGGCAGAGGAACACAGACAGGGATGACGTGGGGGCGTTTGAAGATTGAAAGGAAACATCCTCCCGCTCTCTCCTCCCATTAAACATATTTGTACATTTCATTGCCAATAAAAACAGCAGATCAGTCTCATCCTTCACAGGACCCTTTGAAGCCGTCTTCATAAATGACCTCCCAGTTTCCCCATCAGCTGCAATCACACCCCCCCCCCCCAAAAAAAAGACTGGTGCAATATTTATCTCACGTCACAATTTTTTTTCTTTCTTTTTAAGGAAAAATCCTTGAAATTTTCATCAAAAGAATTCTAATCAGGCACTCCTCAGGTCAGCTAATGAGTTGGCAGGAGTGGGGGCCCTCGCCGGGCACTTCTCTTCAAAGGGCTAGCTCATTAGCGTTAGCGGCTCTGATTATGATACTTTCACTGGCTCCTGTTCCACACGTGCGCGGTGCTGCCGTCTCAGTCGCGCGGAGGGCTGTCATTACTGCGTTAGCATCGTTAGCATCATTAGCAGCCAAGGTCAGTGTTTGAAGCCGCACACAGACGCCTGACCTCCATCTTCCTCTGGCGTTTGAAAAAGTCTCCTGGCTGCAAAGTCACCGGGGGTCCAGCGCAGAGAACAGGAAGTGCACGTTGTCCTTCCAAAGTTTCGGGAACAGAACTTTTCCAACTTTCCTTGTTGATGCGGAGAAGCAGGTTAGCATATTTTGGCTAAACGCTGGTGTCTTAAACACACTCGTGATAGAAAATACTAGGAAGAACGAGATGCTGTTGTAGAAGCGCCGGCACGCGCGTGAAGCCGATGTTAATTATGGGATGTTGCTTCAGCGCTCCAGTGAAACGGGGACGATACGGCGCAGCGACATTTAGCCCAGAGGGGGGCGCCACCGAAATTAGCTTCTGCCACATCTGTGAAGAATGTAAAGCTTTTTAGGGCTGCGCGAGCGTGTGTGTGTTCAATTTGAGGTTTTTCTGAACCGGCTCGGCTCTTGTTATCCGTCCATCTTCTTCCCTCCTCTCCCGCTTCTTCTCTGTGGTCACTGGTGTGACAGAAGCCCCAGGCTGACTAATGGCTGAGGGCGAGATGCTGGATCTGCCCCTCTAACTCACTGCTGTTGTACAAACTGGATTTAACCCTGACTAACCGCGCGTGTGTGTGTGTGTGTACATGCACTCTTTTGTCTGTCTGTGAAACAGATTGGTGCCTGAGTGTGTGTTAGTGTGTGTGTGTGTGTGTGTGTGCGCACTCCTGAAAAAAACAAGCCTATTCAAAAGCCCCTTCATTCTATCAGATTAGCTCCATTAGCGGATTAGCCGGATTAGCGGGTTAATTGCACTCTGCTGCTGCGTTGGCGCGCGGAGGCTAATGACGGCTAAAGCTAGTTAATCACACACAGCCGCGTTAGCTAGCGACTGCCGCGTCTGGCAACATGGCGCACAGACCAGGGAAAGCGGCTCGCCGCCGCTTCCCATGAGGATTAGGAAGGAGACGCGTTTGGGCCACAGATCCTCGTTGGACTGTTGTCTGAGGAACATGTTGTAGACCCGGAAAACTCTTGGATTAGCTTCCATCCACCGAGACCTCAGACAGGAATCTGCGTTCCTCTTGCCTCCGCCTCCACCCTGAAAGGCAACAAAATTCCCATCTGGGATCGAGCGCTTCCATCCGACCCCCTAATCCGAGCGGGTCGTCCCTCAGATGTTTCCTCACCAGAATTCCCGTCAGTCACGTTATTCCACCGTGTCTTTATTGGAATAAAAGACACTTAATTTTAAACAGCTGATCTCAGTCAGGAAGTAGATGAACTCCTTCCTGTTTGGGGCGGAAAACGATCCGTTTCCTCCTCCTGCTCCTCGGAAACTGTCGACCCACCGACGTTTAAATAAAGTTTACGTGAAGTAACAAAAAAATAGAGAAGTTCTCCTCAACCATCCAGAGGTTTTGGAATCCTTCTGCGGAATATTTTCCTCCGTCTCGGCACTTTTTAAAACTTTCATTGTTTAAATACGCTGAAAAACTGGAGCAGGTCGTTCACGCAAAGGTC
>NC_079538.1:4267594-4312594 GCF_003711565.1 Takifugu flavidus
CGGCGCCGATGAGCTCGGGAGGAGGTTTGTCAGCCGTGGCACAAAGGCTCCGTGTGATGAGCAACATCTAAACCGTCCTCCGAGCTTCTAATCCACACTTCCACTCCCTCTGATTCTGGGCCGGGATCCGACAGGACCGGCCCAAATGAAGGAAGCACACACACACACACACACACACACACACACACACACACACACACACACACACACGAAGCTGAGGGGGGGTTGATATGAAAGAGGAATCTATATGTCCCAAAGTTGAAGTTCAGCCTCTGTCTGACAGAACACACAAGTTCCTGTTGTAGTAAACTATTGTTTTGACAGGATGTCACTTCAGTTCTGCCAAGTGTGTGTGAGAGCGCCGCGCGCCTCCTCTTTATCTCAGGCCTAAGGCTACTGTCACTGAGCCGGGGGGGGAGTGGGAGACCGAGGCTGACAGAGAGGGAGAGAGAGAGCGGGAGGGAAAATGGGAGGAAAAGGGAGACATAATTCACTTGTCAGCCGCCTGATGAAGTGCCATTTTAACTGAAGCTGCTAATAGGAGCATTACGGGGTTCAACAAGCCTCAGACAAGTTGCTGATAGTGGAGTCTTTGTGTAGTGTGTGTGTGTGTGTGTGGTGTGTGTGTGTGTGTGTGGTTGTGTGTGTGTGTGTGTGTGTGTGTGTGTGTGTGATACGAACACCAGCTCATTTTCCCATGACACAGAGCCTCTCTCTGCCTCCCGAACCACCAGTAATAGCATCTTTAGCGTCCTGTCAGCGGCTCAGACGGGTTAACGACTCCGCGAGGCGTTCGCTTGACAGGTCGGAGCAGGAATATTCAGGTGTGATTCATCTTCTTTAAAGATGTGTAACTCGGGACGAAGGCTGCACAATTACACCAGACTTCTTTTATTTAGAAAAGGTCAAAAGGTGAAATAACGGATGTGGATATGAGGTGAGTCAGGAGGTCTCACCTGAGATCCTAAATGATCCCTTTTAACCCTGCAACATGCTGCACGTGTTTAAGCTGTAAACTACTATAACACTGAAAACTGAGCATTTCAGAGCACATGTTTGACATCTGTGAAAGATAAAATGACCAATATTGTGTTTCTAAAGATAAAAGTATCAGGTGTTATTTTGATTCGGGTTTGTCTTCTTAGATGTTGCAAACACGTTATAATTTTACACTTTTAAAACCAATAAAACAAGGGAAAGCTCACAAATTTAGACCTGATTACCTGAAGTGTGTTTTGGATGCGATTAAACAGTGAATTCACCATTTTTAAGTGATTTTTATACTGTGAAGTTTGGAACCTGACGGCTGATTTCTGAGGCGAAAATCTGTGAAATTTAGAATCTCACTTTATTTTTACGGTCGCTGACTCGCAGGACGTCACGGGGTCGCCAAACATGACGAATAAGCACAAATGTAAAGCTTTATCATCACCGCTGCAGGTTTAACCGACGTTTGTGTTCATCGTCCAGTTATTGTGTGTTACATCAAAAAAGTGCAGGGAAACATTTTCATCTAAAAGTACCGATTATTGTCAAGCAGTAGCAGCACCGGTTACATATTGTCCAACAGCTGCTGGGACATCTAACACACACACACACACACACACACACACACACACACACACACACACACACACACACACACACAAAGAGAGAGGGTTAAGAGAGCCCTGAGGCCAAGTGATTTACGCAAGAACGGTCTGAATAATAGTTACTGTTTCTTTTTATGTGTGTGTGTGTGTGTGTGTGTGTGTGTGTGTGTGTGTGTGTGCATTTGCATGTCTAGAGCTCTGAATTCTAAAATACTCCAGTCTGAAATGATGATTTCACGATGAGTCAATATTTTCACATATTTTTGAATGTTTTTTGAGAAAACACACACACACACACACAGACAAACAGACACACAAATTGTGTATAATCACATATTTACACATGTAAAAAAAAGAACCGTCTCCACTAATTCTTTGTTAAATAAACCTCATTATATCACCACATCACGGCAAAACATCAGAGTTATAAACACAAGAACAGAAATTTGCAACTATTTTAAATTCATTTTCCTGCATGTGTCACAGACACGCACAAATCTACAATATCAGTTGTTTAAATCGTCTCCCAGAGCTCCACATTGACCTGAAGAGGTCAAACGAAGAGGACAAGAAGCGAGTTTGAAGAGTCTGACCGCCATCTAGTGGCAGCAGCTGGAACAGCCACGGTACCCGCAGCGCCCCCTGCTGGTCACACACAGCATCTGCTCTGCTTATCTGTTCGACACGGACGTTGATTATAAAACACACACATTGTTTAAATATTTGCAACTTTCAGTAAAATGTCAACCTTTGCAGAACGAATTGTTGCAAATGATCAACTAGTAAATGTCCCTTTCTTTTACTTTTATATCAAGACATCTGGCCTGAGACTAACATCTGGCCTGTAATCGGTTCGGCTGCGTCTCAAAATAATATACAGTTTAAAATGAATTCATTTGAGATCAAACGTAAAATTCAATAGCAGCACTGGGAGTTTTTTGTGGCATGAAGATATGAAATCAATGCAAACAAAAAAAAACCATAATAGCCTTTTTTTGAATTCACTAAAACCCAGAATTTTAAAAGTTAAAGACAAAATGTATGAATAGATTAAACTTAGCTACAGGTCAATAATAGGACTCATTAGCTCTGTTTTAATTCCCCATAACTTAAGCAACCTTGTTTTCCACTATCAGTGCTCCATGAAGGTTTCATGAACTGGTCGTTGCGTGAGACACAAAACTTAAAATCAATTTATACTCAAATTTAACGTCGATCCGGCTCATTTTGAAGTCATTAGCTTTAGCTAAAAACACCAAAAAAAGCAATCTTTGTTACATTCGTAGGAAAAATAGGGGCCTCTCCTGACTGACACTGCACGCACGCACGCGCCTGTGTGTGCGTGTGTGTGTGTGTGTGTGTGTGCTCGTGTGTGTGGGGGGCTGTAGATCTTCTAATTTAGCCTCTAGAGAGCCGAGACGTAGGGGTGTCAATCTCAGTGCTCTGCTTTTTTCCCCACTTAACTTTTTAACCGAGTTTCCTCGTCTTTACAATCCTCCGTATTTATAGCTGCCAGGCCTGAAGCAGTCGCGCGTGTGTGCGCGCGTGCGCAGTATTTACCAACGTTAAACTCTTTGTGCTCTGTGTGTACAGCTGCACAGCTGTTGATATTGTGGGGTTAGTGGGGGGGTGGGGGGGGTGGTATTTCAGTCAATTTCCACAGAGACGAAGATGAAACATGATGTGAGCGAGACAGAGGAAGTGTGGAAACCGCTGGAGGAAAAAGAGAGAGCAGAGGAAGAAAGAGAAGGAGGTGAAGGGGGCGAGGTGGGGGGTGGGGGGCGGGGGGGCGGATGGAGGGATGAGGCAGAGTTCTGGCCGCGCCGGCTGCTCGGAGACTAATTAAGGTGAGGGCAGTGGCAGAGACGAGGTAATGATGAAGAAAAGGATTTACTCCCTCTATCCTACCTGCCCGTCACTCCCCCTCGCCCCCTCGCCCCCTCACCCCTCCTGCCTCACCCCCTTCTATTACATCCTTCTGTTGTCTCATTAGGAGGCAGTGGAAACTTACCCAAACTGAGGAGTAGTTTCACCGTCATTAACAGAGTCGGCTGGGCTATTTCGGGTGTGGGCGCCCTGTCACCACCGACTGGAGATCCGGTTTGCTCCTTTAATGGGATCTGATCTCACGACAGCGCGGCCGATCAGCCTAAAATGATCAGGTCAGGTCTGATCGGACTGTTGACTGAGTCAGCTCGCTGCGGTTGCCGTAGCGATGGCGTTGCACACGCACGCACCCACGCGTCACCAGTGAGGAGCCATACTGGTGGGTCGGGGGGGTGAGGAGGCAGCAGGAGCAGCTCTCTGGAGCCCAGCGGATGATGTGAGGAACGAAACCCGAGAGGACGTGAGCGGTTTGGTCTGGAGGGAAACTGGCCACAACAAAACTGAGGATCTGGAAAAACCTGAAGAGCTGTTTGGGTTGTTCAGACCCTCCAGTAGACGTTGGGTAGATATGATGTGCTCTTCGTTAGATGTTCCCTGGTTACCTTCCTGGTTTCCTACCTGGTCTCCTCCCATGTTTCCTCCCTAGTTTCCTTCCTTCCTCCCAGACTTCTCCTCGGCTCCTCTGCAGCGGCGGCCGTCTCCTGTAGTTACACGTGAAGGAGGAGCTGTGAATATTGAAGGGGTCAAACCTGGGAGGACTGGAGGTTCCAGCTGGGGGGGTAGACTGGTGACATCACTGGGGGGAGGTGCCAACGAAGACCATGATGAGGCAGCTACAGCAGCAGCAGCAGCAGCTACAGTAGCAGCAGCAGCAGCAGCAGGCAGCAGCAGCAGCAGCAGCAGCTACATCAGCAGCAGCAGCAGCAGCTACAGCAAGCAGCAGCTACAGCAGCAGCTACAGCAGCAGCAGCACAGCAGCAGCAGCAGCAGCAGCACAGCAGCAGCAGCTACAGCAGCAGCTACATCAGCAGCAGCAGCAGCAGCGCAGCAGCAGCTACAGCAGCAGCTACATCAGCAGCAGCAGCAGCTACAGCACAGCAGCAGCTACATCAGCAGCAGCAGCAGCTACAGCAGCAGCAGCAGCTACATCAGCAGCAGCAGCAGCTACAGCAGCAGCAGCTACAGCAGCAGCTACATCAGCAGCAGCAGCAGCTACATCAGCAGCAGCTACAGCAGCAGCAGCAGCAGCTACAGTAGCAGCAGCAGCTACAGCAGCAGCAGCTACAGCAGCAGCAGCTACAGCAGCAGCAGCTACAGTAGCAGCTACAGCAGCAGCAGCTACAGCAGCAGCAGCTGCAGCTACAGCAGCAGCAGCTACAGCAGCAGCAGCTACAGCAGCAGCAGCTACAGTAGCAGCAGCAGCTACAGCAGCAGCAGCAGCAGCAGCAGCAGCAGCAGCTACAGTAGCAGCAGCAGCAGCAGCAGCAGCAGCAGCAGCAGCAGCTACAGTAGCAGCAGCAGCAGCAAGCAGCAGCAGCAGCAGCAGCAGCAGCAGCAGCAGCAGCAGCAGCAGCAGCTACAAGCAGCAGCAGCAGCAGCAGCTACAGCAGCAGCAGCAGCAGCAGCAGGCAGCAGCAGCAGCAGCAGCAGCAGCAGCTACAGCAGCAGCAGCAGCTACAGCAGCAGCTACAAGCAGCAGCAGCAGCTACAGCAGCAGCAGCAGCAGCAGCAGCAGCAGCAGCACAGCAGCAGCAGCAGCAGCAGCAGCAGCAGCAGCATCAGTAGCAGCAGCAGCAGCTACAGCAGCAGCAGCTACAGCAGCAGCAGCAGCCAGCAGCAGCAGCAGCTCATTTTATTGAATCTTGGGAAACGATGGATGGACTCATATTTAGGATCATTACAACACAACGAACAGGGAAAATACAAATAAAATACAAATCACGACTGATACGTGGTGGTGGACGGGAGTTGGAGGTGGAGATTTAAATAATTTAAGGGGGAAAAAAACAGAAACAAGAGGAAACGGCAGGAAAACGTGTGCAGACATCAGAAAACACCTCAGAGGAACTTTGTTCTTCCAGGGTCAAACGTGCACCGGCGACAACACGCAGATGGAAGACTCCTAAAGAGCATAATTAGCCAGTTATATAATAATAATTATAATAATTAGCGTGGACGTGAGGCCGTCCTGCCTGCACCCACCTGCTGCTCACACCTCTGCCCCCCCGCACCCTCATCAGCCCGACGGGGGTTATTATAAGACGCAGAATCTCCATACGTTCTTCTGAGCCACACAACTTTTTTAATTTATTTCATGTTGTTTCAGCAAAGTTGAGGCCAGATCATTTCTAATCAACGAAGAGGGAAAAAAGTAAAAATTCTTGGAAAAATCGAGTGTGTTGGGAACATCACCTTTGACCCCTCAACCCAGGGGGCGGAGCCTGATGCTCAGCAAGAGATCTCATTGGATGGATGGATGAGGGATGGATGGATGGATGGATAAAGGATGGATGGATGGATGGAGGGATGGATGGATGGATGAAGGATGGATGGATGGATGATGAGGGATGGATGGATGATGAGGGATGGATGGATGAAGGATGGATGATGGATGATGAGGGATGGATGGATGGATGAAGGATGGATGGATGATGAGGGATGGATGGATGAAGGATGGATGGATGGAGGATGGATGGATGGATGATGAGGATGGATGGATGGATGCATAGATGGATGGATGGATGATGAGGGATGGATGGATGAAGGATGGATGATGGATGATGAGGATGGATGGATGGATGCATGGATGGATGGATGGATGCATGGATGCATGGATGCATGGATGCATGGATGGATGGATGATGAGGGATGGATGGATGGATGGATGATGAGGGATGGATGGATGCATGGATGCATGGATGGATGGATGGATGGATGGATGGATGGATGGATGGATGGATGCATAGATGGATGGATGGATGGATGATGAGGATGGATGGATGGATGGATGGAGGATGGATGGATGGATGGATGCATGGATGGATGGATGCATGGATGGATGGATGGATGGGTGAACGGACATGGAGGAAACGTGGGTGTGTGACAGGAAGTAGCCCCTCACCTGGCTCTCAGTGTGTGCTGCCGTCAGTCACTCATCCATCCAGCTGGTTAATTGGCTCCTCACCTTCCCTCCCTCCCTCTCTCTCCTTCTCTCTCCCTCTCTCTCTCCCCCTCTCTCCCTCTCTCTCCCTCCTTCTCTCTCCCTCTCTCTCTCCCTCCTTCTCTCTCCCTCTCTCTCTCCCTCTCTCTCCCCCTCTCTCCCTCTCTCTCCCTCCTTCTCTCTCCCTCTCTCTCCTTCTCTCTCCCTCTCTCTCTCCCTCTCTCTCCCCCTCTCTCCCTCTCTCTCCCTCCCTCTCTCTCCCTCCATCAGGCGTTGCTCCTAACTGCGCGCCGGAGGCCAAAATGCAGATGAGTTCTGCCTCGCGTCAGGGGGAGCTTCTGCTCTGCTTAATTATCTGAGTGTGAGTGTGAGTGTGAGTGTGTGTGTGTGTGTGTGTGTGTGTGTGAGTGTGTGTGTGTGTGAGAGAGAGAGAAAGTTAGCCTATCAGTTTACCAGCCCACACACACAGACAGACACACACTGCTCATACTGCTGCTGTTGCTGCTATGCTAAACAGCAAAGCATCCTGGGAATTGCAGTGACAGCTCATTTTGGTTTCTACGTATGAAAGCTGCTCAGAGACCCCCCCCCCCCCCCCCCCCCCCACCCCCCACCTCTCACCCTGACATATATACGAGCACTCTGCTTTCCCCCGGTGCTCATGGGAACAGGTCCAGGGCCTGTCACTACACCCCCTGCACCCCACCCCCGTCGCCCTGCCCCCCCCCCCCATCGCCGCGGTGACAGGGCTTGTTGACAAACGCCAGCAGTCATCAGGGCACCATGGGAAATCTTCTGCCACCATTTTGTCAGCAGAATGACAGAAGTTGTTAATGTCTCGCCTCTCGCCCTGACACAAGACGCTGGGGCTGACAGACTCTGACACACACACACACACACACACACACACACACACACACACACACACACACACACACAGATCTACAGACTTGCACAAGTGCGCTACACTCACACGCCATTCGGGTCCACGCTTCACCCCCCCTCGTCCTTCACTCTCCCCACATCTCACTCAAACCCGTCAGCGTGCACGCGCGCATGTTGCCTGACAAGCACACGTGCGCGGATGTTTATTGTGCATGACTCAGGGTTGTTAATGAGGGTGCGGGCGAGTGTGTATGTCTCCTAATGAGTGTTATTTTGGCGTGTGCCTCGGCTCTGCTTGTGGATGCAGCGAGTGCGTCTGATCAATAACATTTACAATCCCGACAGGAGGTCGAGGCTGGCGGACAAACATAACTGACCGTTATGAGAACATGATGAACTCCGGACAGAACTGACACACGCTCACATGCACTGGCAGTTCCTCTGGACAGCCAATTACCCTTCCTCATAATCCACTTGCTCCACACACACACACACACACACACAGCTTCTGACATCCACCTGTGTGGATTTTGTATACAGCCTTCAGACATTGAGAGGTGACGTGTGTGTGTGTGTGTGTTGTGTGTGTGTGTGTGTGTGTGTGTGTGTGTGTGTGTTGCTAGAGAGGCTAAAGTTCCCTCCAGACTCCACATAGATGCACAGTCTTAAGCGTTCAGGCCCTCTGATCACATCAACCCTGGTACATCAGCACATCCCAGCGCTCCGGCTGCTCCAGTTAGGAGCCGCGTGATCTGTTTAACGTCTCGGAATTTATATTGAGAGCGACCCGCAGGGACGAACGCCGCGGAAACCGGCGAAAGCGGGAAAAGATCTGTTTATATTGCGCTTCAAAGCGTGAATTGGAATTGGATTGGGTGTTTCCAGGGGTGGGAAAGAACCCCAGTCAGCAAAGACGGATGCTAGCTTGAGCGTGGCGGATGATCAAATGTGACCTCGCGGCCTCGTAGAGGAACCTGATTTTAGAGGGTTTGGAGGCTGCGGTGATTAATCGCATCGTTTAGGGTGAAAACGACTGGAGCCCACACGAGTCAGACGGCTGAGCTCAACTCCTCAACTCAGTTTGCTACAGCTCAACTTCTGTTTGCGGGACAATCGCTGCACATTTATGAAGACATTAGCATGTTTTAGCAGCTATTTAAGCATGAAACGAAGCGAAAAGAAAAGGTTTACAACCAATAAACAGGTCAATGATTTTACAGCTAGTTCTCACTAAAGCCTCTTAAAGCAGTATTTGTTTTTTTAACTTTTGCGGACTACGCAGTGTGTCCCCCCCCCCCCGTACGTTATGATTCTACATTTTAGCCTCTTTCTAAAGGTTTTGTTGTTGATTTTGTTTGATTTCATTTTTTACATAAAATGTTTAATTCAGTGGCAGCTGTTTGCTGCTTCCTGCTCCTTCGAACTGCCTTTAAAATCCTCCCTCTTCCTCGGTGTGAGGCAGCGTTTCCACCGACAGGTTCGTTATCTCTGCTGTCACAGCACCTCCGCGTCCTCATCAAACCTCAAAGTTAATGCAAACAATGTCAACGCCGAGACAAATAAAGTTGTGGCGCCATCCTCCAGCTGATCGCTACGGCAGCAGCGTCCGTTGGCCTTCAGTCTCTTTTAGAACACTTTTACCACTTCCTGTCGTGTCTAGCGCCACCTTGTGCAGGTCCTAAACATTTATTTAGAGACGCTTTTGGTCGCTGTGACCAGACCAGCTTTATCTGGATGGATGAAATCACACCGCCTCGGTGTGCAGCGCCCCCTAGTGGCCCGGCGGCGTTCGGACCGTACCAGGCCCTGACAGGTGGCTGCGGCGGACCCTGGAGGCGGTTCAGCACGCGGTTTGTGACTCGTCGCGCCTCAACATCCGCGCTGTGTCCATATTCGGCCAATTTACGCCTACAAGTTACTGCAGTCCTGTCACGCGCTGCGGAGCGGTACAGTACACTGCACTCGGCGAGTGCACATGCTGCGCGCGAGCAGGTGGAAGACGCGCGAGTCAAGTGCGGCTTGTGAGCAGGTGCCGCCCCGCGCGCGCAGGCAGCGATGAGATGAAAGGCAGCGACTCTCCCCGCCGCCGCCTCCCTCCTCCGCGCCAGCACCTAGACCCCCCCCCCGCTCGCTGAGGCAGATTTGTAGTGACAGCAGCGGGTGCATTCGCCAGTCATTCCCCATAAAAGGTTCCGTCTGATCAAAGCCCCGCTGAGGCAGGGAGGCGGCCCGCTATGTCGGCGCGTGTCTGCGTGTCTCCGGTGTCTCGCAGGGCTGAGGCGGGTTTGAAGCCTTTTTTAAACACACACGCACACACACAAATTCCCCCCGTCTGTCTCTTCCTGCTATTTACATTCGCTCCGTTTTGCCTCGGCGCTAAAACAGCGGGTTTATTCCCTCCGCCTGTAGCCCGCGTGACAGGCTCGGCTGCATTAATCAACTCCTCCCGCTCCGAGTCAAGGAGTTCTTAAACTGGAAGAATTAAATCTTTAAATACATTTTAAACGGAAGCGTCTGACTGAAGTTGTTAACAAGCCCCCAACCTGGTGCGTGTGAGGGAGGGAGTGCGTGTGATGAATAGAGCGGAGTCCCCGGTGAGCGCGGAGGGGGTCGCAGCCTGCGCACCAAAGCTGTAAACAGGCGATGTGTTGATATAAATGTATCCATCCGCTGTCAATTAGACTAACACTGCGGCTGGGAAAGTTAAGATCCCCCCTTCACGCACACAGCACCGAATCCCTGAACTTTTAAGTAACCTGCCAGCTATATTCCTAATTTTCCGTCTTCATGTCTTAAATCACCAGGAAGCTCGTGCAGCCCCTCTTTACCACCTCATTAACATCCGTCGCCCTGTCAGGTGGAGACGTCCTTGTTCACCATCAATTAAGCCGAAAGGAATCCAAAGTGGCTGACGCAGCTTCATGCAAAGGGGGACATTTTTGGTGATGCTAATTTTTTTTATTTTTTGGGGGGGGGGGGGGGGGGCTCCTCCTGCTCCCCCCTTATCCTCCAAATCTGCTGTTAGGAGGAACACAAAGCTGTCTATACACTGATCTTTCCCCATGCAATATCTGCAGTCCCTGCTGAATTAAACATAAGCCATCAAGGCGGTTTGAAGCTGTTGTCCGTGCATGAAGGCGGCTCAGACAGCGCGGGAGCAACGCAGCAGTCGGGGACGCAGCAAAGCGCTCGCAAGCACCACAGCTGCCGTGTGTCGTACTTAAAGGCAGATCACAATATTCTCACTTGCCACGAAGGTAAAACACTGGTAACTGAGGTATTTAGAAGAACGTCAGGCACATCCGGCCGCGCGTCTGTTGATGCTGCCGTGATGCGTCTGCACAAACGACGGCGCAGAGCAGCCACGTCTTAAACAAGCAGCTAAAACGTACAAGACCACAGGCATCAGAACGGTTTCACACCATTTAATTTCAATAGCTGGTAAGAAGAAGAAAAAAATTACAGCGTATAAACATTGGGATCATTTTAGCTTCTCTTTAGCTATGTTACATTTGACTCCAGGACGTCAGCAAGTCCACATTCCTCCAAGTTTAATCTCACAGATTTTAGGCAAAGGCTGAGTTCACGTTAGATCCTTCTGTACATACCCACATACTGTATCTGACTGCAAGGCAAAGTGGTGCTAGGATGAGCACTCTGGCGTCTGGATGTTAGCGTGCACAGACAGCATGATGAACCTGAAGATTGGGGTTAGAGGGGGCCTTTTTCCTTTACTGGGGGTAGGCCTCGATCACCATGGCGTGACCCTGACAAATCCAGGAATACAGGAAAAGTGTAAAGACTAAAATCTAAGCAAGGCCATAATGTAAAACCACAGGTAGAAATAACCCGTCGGCGCATCAATGGTGGCCTTTGCAGGTGTGTTAATCACCCACCTGTCCTCCAGCTGCACAAGCTGCCACCAGCCCGTACTGCCCCCCCTCCTTCTGCAGCCGGTGAGCGACCGTGGTGACCAGCCTGCAGCCGGTGGCACCGAAGGGATGCCCCAGAGACAGAGAGCCGCCCCACAGGTTGAACTTCTCCATGGGCGGAGTCCCCACCTACAATGGTCACACAACAACATAGCAGCCTGTGTTCGGTGCGAGCCGTCGTAACGTCAGACCCCAGTGAAATCAAAGGTAACCCGACTAAAGGACGCTCATATACACTCTAGACAACCATTTTTGTTTTCACCTTTGATTTCCTGCCCATGTACGTCTGTCCGAACCAGTCCGAGTCCATAGCCTTCAGATTAGCCATTATCTGACCCTGGAACGCACACAGAGAAATCCATTGTTGCCGTGGTTACAGACACAAAACAATCTGACCCACTTTAATCCTGAAAAATCCCGTCGTTTATCATACCCCCTAATCGTGCATCACTCGGAAAGTTTTCTCACCCTTGAGACTGTCGTGCCTGTGCACAAACTTCACGCTTCCGCTCAAATCTATCGCCGCTCGTGCGTATTTACTGTGCTCCGAACCTCAAAACATGTCGTCGCTCTCAGCCTGCCCCTGATCACCGCTGACAAGCCTGCTCTCTACTCCCTGCTCCTGGATGTTTAAGTGTCACAACACCATCAAAACTCACCAACCAAGAGAATGACAGGTGTGGCGCTGACCAATGAAATGAGCCGTGGAGCCGCGGGGGGGGGGGGGGGGGATGTACCGGAGTTCAGGTTTAAATCTCGTTACATTCTATACATTTCATGTATTTAAACTAAGCAGCAGCCGCCTGCCAGACAAGGTTTGTCAGAGCGGAGACAATATATGTGACAAGCACAACAGCTTCAGGGGGAAAAAAACACGTTCTGGGAAAAAATAAAGATTAAAAATCGATGCTCTTAATTTGAAATGGATGTGCTTACTGCAAAAGCCTCGTGGAACTCAAAAACATCAATGTCATTCAAGGACAAACCAGCCCTTTCCAAGACCTTCGGTGTGCTGTACGTCGGCCTGGAAAGGAGAGAATAAATCCCACAACAAAACAGCATTTTTATCGATCCCGTCATCAAGCGTTGACACCATTTCATCCTCTCACAAGCCTCCGGAGCTGAAAATCAGCCCGAACGCCTGCAGACTCACCCCAGAAGCAGCTGATCTTTGGGGTCCTGAGACACGTAAACAAAATCTCTGGAATGAAAAAGAGCAGGTCAGAACCTAAACCCGAGCAAGAGCTTCACCTTCTTCACACAGCAGGCGTCAGGCACCTGAGATAAGCTTTGGGCTTGAAGCCCATCGCCACAGCTTTTTCTTCAGACATGATGAGAACAGCAGAGGCTCCATCAGTCTGGGGACACACAGACATCAAGGTGATCACTCGGACATTGCGTTGGCTAGGAAAGTGTGTGTGTGTGTGTGTGTGTGTGTGTGTGTTTACCAAAAAGGAGGAGTTGGCGGCAGTGACTGTGCCGTGCGGTTTGACAAACGCCGGCTTCAGTTTGCCCATCTGCTCCATGGAGGTGGGGCGGATGCCGTTGTCCTTGGACACGATATCGCGGCCTGGAGTGGGAGGAAACGGTCTCTACTAAATGACACGTAAACGCTTCCCCACTGTTTCTATCACGACTTTAACGGGTCAAGACAAGACAATTCTCAGCAACAATCCTGTCAGCTTCTACTGGAAAATAAATAAGAAATCAATCAAAACTACGCAGCGAGAGAAACGTTCTTCTCCAGATTATTTCAACTTTTGCAGCGGTCCCGGGCCGAACCGAGCGGAGGGCGGCGGACTGAAGGACAGTTTACCGGGCACGTTAAAGGAGACGATGTCCTGCAGCAGACCAGCATCCTGGGCCTTTTTGGCGAGTGTGTGTGAGCGCAGCGCGAACTCGTCCTGCTCCACTCGCGAGACTCCAAAGGCAGCAGCCAGGCGATCGGCGCTGTGGCCCATCGTTTCAGCTGTGGAGAACTCGGCCACGGCAGGAAGCTACGCACACAGAACCCATGATGAAGGCTTGGGTTGGGTTCGGGGGGAAAAGAACTCTAATCGGCAGGAGTTTGTACCTCCGGAGCAAGGTGAGCCATCCGGATGCTCCCGATCAGGCTCAGCCTCTGGCCCAGCGTCTTGGCCTTGTTGAGGGACAACATGGTCTTCCTCATCTTTCGGCTGTGACGGATCGGAACGTCAGACATGAATTCCACTCCTCCTGCTACGACTGCGTCACACTGACCAGCAGCAATCAGACCAGCAGCTGAGGACAGGAG
The DNA here is from genome assembly GCF_003711565.1 of Takifugu flavidus. Classification (NCBI taxonomy): domain Eukaryota; kingdom Metazoa; phylum Chordata; class Actinopteri; order Tetraodontiformes; family Tetraodontidae; genus Takifugu; species Takifugu flavidus. The sequence goes on from NC_079538.1 coordinate 4,281,326, forward strand.
AGGACAGGTCAGGACAGGACGGGAGAGGAGAGAGGACAGGTCAGGTCAGGACAGGTCAGGTGAGGACAGGACAGGTGAGGAGGAGGGAGAGGAGGGGAGAGGGGAGGTCAGGACAGGACGGGAGGGGAGAGGAGAGGACAGGTCAGGTCAGGACAGGTCAGGTGAGGACAGGACAGGTGAGGAGGAGGGGAGGAGAGGACGGGTCAGGACAGGACGGGTCAGGACGGGACGGGAGGGGAGAGGAGGGGAGAGGGGAGGTCAGGACAGGTCAGGAGACGACAGGACAGGTCAGGGGAGGAGGAGAGGAGAGGAGAGGAGAGGAGAGGAGAGGAGAGGAAGAGGAGAGGAGAGGACGGGTCAGGACAGGACAGGAGAGGACAGGACAGGACAGGTCAGGACAGGTGAGGAGAGGAGAGGAGAGGAGAGGAGAGGAGAGGAGAGGAGAGGAGAGGAGAGGAGGAGGAGAGGAGAGGACAGGACGGGAGGGGAGAGGACAGGTCAGGACAGGACGGGAGGGGAGAGGACAGGTCAGGTCAGGACAGGTCAGGTGAGGACAGGACAGGTGAGGAGGAGGAGGGGAGGAGAGGAAGGGTCAGGACAGGACGGGAGGGGAGGAGGGGAGGGGAGGAGGGGAGAGGGGAGGTCAGGACAGGTCAGGAGACGACAGGACAGGTCAGGGGAGGAGGAGAGGAGAGGAGAGGAGAGGAGGAGAGGAGAGGACGGGACAGGACAGGACAGGACAGGACGGGTCAGGACAGGACAGGACGGGAGGGGAGAGGACAGGACAGGTGAGGACAGGACAGGACGGGACGGGAGGGGAGGAGGGGAGAGGGAGGAGAGGAGAGGAGAGGAGAGGGAGAGGAGAGGAGGAGAGGAGAGGAGAGGACGGGTCAGGACAGGACGGGACGGGACAGGAGAGGACAGGACAGGACAGGACAGGTGAGGAGGAGGGGAGGGGAGGGGAGGGGAGGAGGAGGAGAGGAGAGGAGAGGAGAGGAGAGGACAGGTCAGGACAGGTCAGGACAGGTGAGGAGGAGGGGAGAGGGAGGAGAGGAGAGGAGAGGAGAGGAGAGGACAGGACAGGTGAGGAGGAGGAGGGGAGGAGAGGAGAGAGGAGAGGAGAGGAGAGGAGGAGAGGAGAGGACAGGACAGGTGAGGAGGAGGGGAGGACAGGAGAGGAGAGGAGAGGAGAGGAGAGGGGAGGGGAGGGGAGGGGAGAGGAGGAGGAGGAGAGGAGAGGAGAGGAGAGGAGAGGAGAGGAGAGGAGAGGAGGAGGAGAGGAGAGGAGAGGGAGGAGAGGGGAGGACAGTGATGAGCAGAGGAAACAAACACAAATCCAGTGTTGATGCAGTTTCGATCTCCAGATAAAGGGAGAGGTCACCTGAGGTCATTGCCTGGTTGGATGAGATGCAGGCCATGGTGACAGTGTGAGCTGGAATCTTGTCAGAGAATCCTGCCCCCAACGCAGCCTGAAATCACAACCAAGAGTGAAGGACGAGCGGAGCAGCTGAAGAACGGCCGGAGACCTGTGAGTTCCTGAGGGACTTTACCTCTCTGGCTATATTGCTGGTTTTGACCTCTTGGATGACTGTTCCATAGATGATGTAGTCAACAGCATCTCTGGGTAGGTCCGTCTTGTGCAGCAGGCCCCTGGGGAAACCCCAACAGAACATCCTATTTAATACCTTAAAGTTTAACAATTGTGTCTTAAGTCAAATAAAACTCACAGCAGGGCGGCTCTTGCCAGGTCGTGGGGCATTAGGTCAGCGTATCTGGAAGCCACAGAAATCAGCGTGAGCTTCTGACGCAACAGGCAAAGGTCTGTGAATTAAACTATTGAAATTCTTATTTTTTTAAAATGATGACGCTCACGTGGTTCCTGACATCAGGAAGGGGGTTCGGACCCCTTCAACCAGGACTATGTTCTTCATACCAGGACGAGCCAGAGTCTTTTTACTTTTTGCCTGAACTGAAAAGGAGAAAGAAGAAAGTAGAAAACATGTAAAATGGAGACTTTGACAACATGCCTGAAAAGTAAATAAGAGGAACCTTGCGGCAGCGTACGTCTTACCCTGAGCCTGGAGCTGGGCTGTTGTGCTCAGAGCTCTTGTGCCTGATTAACAGAGGAAATTACTACATTTATTCTTCTTATTCTCATCTAAAATGATGGACTGTATTCACCAAGAAAGCAGCACAATCATACGTTTCACCAGACTGATAAGAACAGACCCAAAAACGTGTTCTTGGGTCCCCGATCAATACTGATCAAATACTGATCAGATACTGATCAAAGAGTGCTTTGATGTCTTACCAAACCGTGCGGCCCAGGAAGTTCTGAGCGAGCAGCTCCGCGTCATATTTAGCATCATAGAAGCCATTGTTGTGTTCTACAGACAGATGGGATATGGAATCATATTTAATGCAATGCGAAATGGAACGAAATGCCACCACTACTGCCTGTAGATGATAAATAAGAGACATTAAGTGACATAAACATCCAGCAACGACCCCTGACGTAGCTTAGCCTGGTTCTGACCTTTCACCCAGATACCACAATGAATGACCCAGGCAGACATAAAAATATCCAAGGTCAATACTGTTTAAATAGCGTTACGCCCTTTTTTTTACACTTTAAAAATAATGTTTACGTTGACTGTACGACTAAAACAAATTTATCCATATGGAACATAAGCAGCTGGGAGCTAAATATAAGCTAGTAAAGCTACAAAGAAACATCGACAAGTTTCGTGTCTTGACCCCCATCTTAAATTAAGCGTATCTTCCCAGAGCTTTAAACACTAACAAGAGATATTCCGGGTGAAACCAGTGAAAGATGACTTAAACGAGTTTACCGGTGTGTGTGTTAGCCACTCCGCTTCCGTGCTAAACGATCCTCCAGGACTACGCTTTCAAGGACCCATATATGCAAGTAGCTGGTCAAACTAATGCCTGAATGAAATATCGCCCACATTTAAACGCATGCTGGTTCTACTAGAATATTAATTCAAGACAAATACGTTTTTTCCTGACAATAGAATTTTAATTTTCGTCTAAAAAGTATCTTCACGTGGAGCTTTTTAGCATGATTTTCAAATAAATTAGAAAATAGCGCAGAGCTGAGCATTCGTGTCACACACAATGCAGCGTACGGTATATACAGTATATATATATTTATTTACTGGCCACTGTATTAGGTATACCTTCCTAGTAGAGGGTTGGACCCCTTCTGCCTTCAGAACTGACTTTTTTTCTTCGTAGCATACTTCAATCTCTTCTTCAGACATTTTGGGCCATGTTGAACGGTGGCGTCACACAGTTGCTGCAGATTTGTGGGCTGCGCTTCTTTGATGCGAATCTCCCGCTGCATCACATCCCAAAAGGTCCCAAACTGGATTAGGATCTGGTGACGGTGGAGGCCACTGCACAATGATCTCACTGTCATGTCCCAGATGGACGGGACATGGATATTCCTATTGGAAGTAGCCTTCAGAAGATGGTCCAGCCACGGTCAGCAGCAATGCCGAGGCAGGCTGCGTGTTTCTCAGCACACTTTAGGGCCCCTGTGAGCATCGGTTAAAGGGGCACTAATCCCCCTTTTTCACCTGTAGGTTCGCTGTTGTGCGTCAGTGTGTCATGAGCCACAGTCTCATGTAGTCAAAAAAGGTACCAAGTAAGTCTCAGATTCGAAATTATTGACCTTTCAACACCAGGCAGGTGCTGATTCTTCTTTTGGATTGCAGCGTGAAGTCCTGTGAGCTCAACCCGACCGGGAGTGGCCCCCGGTGGGGTCCTCTGCTGCTGCTGTCGCCCACCTTCTTCAAGGTTGGACCTGTTGTGCAGTCAAAAAGAAAAGTGGTTTGGACTTTGGACGGGCGATGTCATTTTTGAAGGCAAACGGGATTAAAAATTTAACCAAGTAACCCCACAGGTCCAGTAAACACGTGTATAGATATCTAGTGACAAAATATGTAAAGGAAAATATTTTTGCTTTGTGCAGATGTAGATGCCAAACGCGGCCACTAGATGGAGCTGTAACGAGAGAGGAACTGCTATTCATCTGGTCATCGAATCTTTATAAAAGTGATATAAACATGTTGTTCTGATGAGTTCTGGAAAGAAGCTCACACCTCCGGACCGCCGCTGAGCAGCTCTTGACGCCATCCTTCAGCAACATATTGGTTTTCATTCTGCTTTCTTTTCCTTTGTGTTTATTTCTTCATCCATATTCTTACAGTGGTTGCATCTCAGCGATCACAGAGAGCATGATCACACAGCTTTTGACATTTTTCCAGCGTGTCACATTTTCGGGAACGTCATGGAATTCACAAGCTGGTAATTCACACATTACTAGGACAACTTTAGCTTGCATAGCAATGGGAGGACAACAGTTCTGATATGCAAAGTCTAATGGATTTTGTACTCCTTGTAGGTAGACGTTTTAGTTTTTAAAAAGTAGAATGTGCCCACAACAGCCTCTTTAATACAATATGTTATTTACTATTCATTTTATCACCTATATTGTGATATTTGGGGGCTAAAATAGATTGTTAGTAACCAAGCTAACAAACCTTTTTGGAACAGATGACAGAGTCACATGACTCCAGTAATTGACAATAAAAGCCTTCATGTTCTTCATTACATACTGCTTTATAATTCAACTTCTTGAAGATGTTGTATGTTTGTGCAACTATAGGATAGTTTTTATATATTAGCTACTTTGAAAATTGGGATTGCTCCAAAAACACTGCAAAGCAACAGGCCCAGCAGCGACCCACAGAAGGTGGAGGTCCACAGTTTCCACAGAACCGATGACAGTTATGGTCTGTTATACTGCAATTAATGTCTGGGAACCCCACCATGGGCTTGTATCTGCACAAAAATGCATATTAAACTGTTTTGTGAATATTGTAACACATTTCTTATGTAAAATAAAGCCATATAATTCCTTCATGGGAGATTTTCTGCAGCAAAATGGCCACACGAACCCACAGAGTATTTAAAGTTGTTTAAATACATTAAAGACATCGTTGACCATCTTCTCCAGGGGAGAACTGAAGCAGCTCTCTGCAACTGCAATTGGTTAGTAAACTAATCCCAGTCCGTCATTTGGAGAGTAAATATGACACCTCTACACTGTGGCCACAGGGTGGCGGGCTTTCCCCCAACAAAGTCAGTGGCTCAGCAGGTGGTCAGAGCAGAAGGCACATTCAGGGGAGCTCAGAGTTCAACAGGCACATCACCAGGACCGTGTGTGTGTGTGTGTGTGCGTGTGTGTGTCAGATCTTGGGTCTCCAGCCCTGTATGAACTGTGTGATCTTGGTCACATGGAGTCGGCTCAGGTGGAAGTCATGTGACAGAATGTCCTCAGTCAGCTGCACCAGGAGGCTGCCGTCGATTCGCTCCCTCAGGAACACCGACACCACGGCCTCGGACAGACCGATGAACCGCAGGCAGGATGAGACTTCCTCCAGCGACAGCACGGACAGGTCAGCAGGGGGCCGCCAGCTGCCGTCAGCAGCCTGGGACAACCCCTCAGACACCCCCGGGGTTGTCCCACCTCCTTCCGCACCTCTGGAGGAATCTGACGTGGGGTTGGCAGGAGGCTCAGGTGACGGGCAGGGGGACGGCCGGTTGAAGGGGTTCAACGCACCGAAGGGGGCAAACCGACTCTGGGGGGGCGGCGGCCTCAGACGAGGTGCAGAGGTAAAGGAGTCTACCCACGGCTCTGCCCAGGTGGCCTGGGCGGGGTGAGGGGCGGCAGGGCCATCCACAGAGACGGTGGAGGGCGGCTCAGGACCGGCAGGGTTAGTGGTGGGGTAGTCCGTCCAAGAACAGGGGTAACAGTAGAGAGGGGCGTTTGGAGATGGAGAACAGCTTGGACAGAAGAGCAAGAAGGTGAGGTCAACTTTAGGAATCATTTACTTCATTCATCTTCCAGTCAGAGCGCTTATTTAATCACCTGGGGGGATGGATGGATGATGGATGGATGATGGATGGATGGATGGATGGATGGATGGATGGATGGATGGTGGATGGATGGATGGGTGGATGGATGATGGATGGATGGGGGATGGATGGATGGATGGATGGATGGATGGATGGATGGTGGATGGGTGGATGGATGGATGGATGATGGATGGATGGATGGGGTGGATGGATGGATGATGGATGATGGGTGGATGGATGATGGGTGGATGGATGGATGGATGGAGGATGGATGGATGGATGGATGGATGGATGATGGATGGATGGATGGATGGATGGATGATGGATGATGGATGGATGGATGATGGGTGGATGGATGGATGGATGGATGGAGGATGGATGATGGATGGATGATGGATGGATGGATGGATGATGATGGATGATGGATGGAGGATGGATGATGGATGATGGATGGATGATGGATGGGGGATGGATGATGGATGATGGATGGATGATGGATGGAGGGTGGATGATGGATGGATGGATGGATGATGGATGGATGATGGGATGGATGGATGGATGATGATGGATGATGGATGGATGATGGATGGATGGATGGATGGATGATGGATGGATGGATGGATGATGGATGGATGGATGATGGATGGATGGATGATGGATGGATGGATGGATGGATGATGGATGGATGGAGGGTGGATGGATGGATGGATGGATGGATGGATGGATGGATGGATGGAGGGTGGATGGATGATGGATGGATGGATGGATGGATGGAGGGTGGATGATGGATGGATGGATGGATGGATGGATGGATGGATGGATGATGATGGATGGATGGATGATGGGATGGATGGATGGATGGATGGATGGATGGATGATGGATGGATGGATGGATGGATGGATGGATGATGGATGATGGATGGATGGATGATGGATGGATGATGGATGGAGGATGGATGGATGATGGATGATGATGGATGATGGATGGATGGATGGATGATGGATGGATGATGGATGGATGGATGGATGATGGATGGATGGATGATGATGGATGATGATGGATGGATGATGATGATGGATGGGGGATGATGGATGGATGATGGATGGATGATGGATGGATGATGGATGGATGGATGGATGATGGATGGATGGATGATGGATGGATGATGGATGGATGGATGGATGGATGATGGATGGATGATGGAGGGAGGGAGGGTGCTCAGTGCGTGACTGTACCTGTCCTGAAGCCCAGATGAGTAGAAGGAGAGGTTGAGCCTGGAGCAGGCGGCCGTTTTAGGGAAGCGGGGTGGGACTGGGGGGCTGGGGACCGGGCTAGAAATGGAACCTCCTTTAGAGCACCGGGGGGGCACTGGAGGGGCGATCAAATAGCGACACTCCTCTCTCACCTGTGGAAAATATAAAATGCTGACTCAGTGTGTAATCCACTCTCTCTCTCACACACACACACACACACACACACACACACACACACACACACACACACACACACACAGCGCAAACCTAGCATGACCTTGTCCACCTATAGACGCGTAACACTGTGATTATCAACCTAAAAACATCTAAACCGAGTCAGTAATGCTGAACTGAAACTATGAGACAAGAAGAGAAGCAGGAAGTTCTTGCCAACCATCTGATCTCCTAACCCGCAGCCATCAGGTCAACGTGCGATGACCCTAGAGCAGGACGAGACACTGAGGGACAGCGAGAGAGGAGGGACGTCAGACGGACACTCACAGCATCAGATTTCGGAGGTATCGGCGGTGGGGTGGTCACTCTCGTCACCACAGTTCCTAGAGAACCGTCCAGCGATGAAGACGAGTGGAAGGAGATGAGGTTGGGCTCCTTCCCCAAGCCCTCTGGATTCTGATTGGTCCAAAGTTCCTCGTAAGGTATTTCCTCACTGGTCCTCATTTCAGCCTCCGTCCAATCAGGAGTTACGTACTCCCGCTCCTCGCCAGGCCCCTCCCCCAGTCGCTCTCCTATAGAGTCCCTGCATCGCTGAGACTGGCCGTCCGCCACGCCGCCCGAGTAGCCGCACATGGAGAGGTGTTGCAGGGCGGGCGCCAGAGCGTCGTGCCCCGACACGCACAGGCGGGAGCGGCGGGGGCTCACGCACTCCTCCGTCATGCACTCCAGTTCCGGCCTGGTTTCCCGAACGGCGCGAGAGTAGGCGTCTGGGTCGAAGGCGTGCCTCAGCAGGAGGCTCTCCAGGGCGGCGGCGTGGACGGACGCCTCGGCCACGTTGAACCGCGGCATGCAGCGCAGCAGCAGGAAGTGGGAGGGGGAGACTTCCTGTCGGCGGAGCACCATGCAGAGCACCACCGTCTTGCTGACGATGTTCAGAAGCTTGTACCTGTGTCCCTCGCGGACGGCGTGGCGATCGTAGGGGTTACGCGGCGGCCGGGACGGCACGGACACGTTGACGGGGAGGCGGACCCTCTCGATGATGCTGCGCACCGTGTGCTCCCCTCCCAGCATGCCTTGCTCCAGAGGGGAACGGGTGCAGAAGCGTCCCCGGCAGCCGAAGGGCAGACTGAGACTCTGGTTGGTGCGGTGGTTCATACAGACCAGGCAGGGAGTTTTACCTGCCGGGGCACAGACGCGCCGCTGGATTAACCGGGAAGACGTGAACAAGGAGCCAAAGAACTGGAGAAAGAACTCCGGAAAAGGCTTTCACTCGGCATCACTTACTCCTCGGAGTCTTTCCCAGGCGTCTCAGGAGCGCCGTCAAGCCAGCCTTCTCCTTGGAGGGCGTGGCGCAGAGGAGCTCGGCCTTCCCCATGAGTGACAGCTCATCTCCAGCCTGCAGAGTGAAGCTGTAAGGTTCACTGTCCTCGCTGAACTCACCTGACACCACCTGCGGCACACACAGGAAGGCACAGTCGGCAGGTGAAGCTCAGACACGTCACATCTGACATCATCGCCTTCAAACAGACGGACAGCGGCTTGACCTTGACGCTGAACGTGATGGTCTCCATGACGAACACGCGATCCGGGAAGACGCCCGCTACTTCCTCCACGCTGGAAAAGTACTGGACGGGATCTCTGACGTCTCGGTCTTCATCCAACAACTTGAACTTCCCTACAGAGAAGCAGGACAGGACAAGGAAGTGAAATGGGAAGGAGGAAGGAAGGTCGAAGTGGAAGGAAAGAAAGATGAAGAGATGAAAAAGAAAATGGGGGAACCTGCTGAATCAATGTCATGAAAAGTGGTTTTGTTCTTTTTAACATCCCCTGATTTACTGAACACACACACTCACACACACACACACACACACACAAAGTCATGAATAAAAGAATACAAAGACACCTCCGTGACCTATGACCTGGCACCAGCGCTCAACCAATCAACAGCTGACTGGGTTGGTATGGCAACCAATAAAGGCCCCCCATTCTCTGGAAGCGCAGAGACACGTCACCATGGAGACACTCGCACACTCGTTCATGTCTCTATCTTTTCCAAACTCCCGAGTTGCCCTGAAACTTGTTGTTGTTCCGCTCTGGCTCCTGTCAGCCGGCGAAGACGCGGCTACAACCAGCTCCGCTGGAGTCACCGTCCCACATTCATGGGTTTACCGGCACTAGTTAACCGAGTTAACCCCAATATCAGCGTCACCAAGTCAAGAGTATGAATGAGGGACAGAGAGATGAGGAAGGGTTTGTTGTTGTTTCTGGGGGACAGAGCAGAATACCAAACCCTGCTCCCCATCTCACCCTTTCATTACACGCTTCCTCCTCCACTGCCAGCAATTCACACCCCCACCAAAGAGTCACCCCCCCCCCCACAAAGTGACAGTGCTGCCATAAGTGTCCTGGATAGAGGGGAGAGCACCGAAAGCAAGATCTCTATTAACACAACAGCAAACATTCTCTTTTTCCACCTCCTCCAGCTTCTTTTCCTGCAACCTCTCATGAGAGAAGCTTGATGACAAAGTTGAGCGGAATTAAATCCTTCATTTCTGCATGTTTTTGGAGACGAAGGAAAAGATCCAAACAGCGACATAATCAGGGACAGAAAATAAAGGTGGAATTCAACCTACACTCTTCCACGGGGGCACCGCTGGTCTCTTTAAAACCCAGTTATTCCACATTTCTGTTGTCCTCCAGCCTAAAATGGTCATTCTCTCATGCATGGTGAGAGAGACAGAGAGAGAGAGAGGGGGGGGGGGAGGAGGGAGCATCCTGTAGTTGATCCCCATGGGGAAACCTATATTGCTCTCCTCCTAAGCTTATTTACACTTCCTGTATGAGGTCATCACGCAGACATTAGCTCATCAGTGGCGACGGCGGCAGCTCCAACAACAACAACTCACCTGTCACATTTAAAGAGGCACACAGTCAGAGTTTGGTCATTAATGCTGAACGGAACGCTGCAGGATTCCACCTGAGCGACCGCATTACCTTCATGACATCAACTATTGGTTCCAATCAAACCCATCTAGATCCTTTTATTAGCTGGAGTCTGAGAACTGGGAGCTAAAGCTAATGCTGCCAGCGTCGGCGGTCACATGCGCTCGACATCAACTGGCAGAAAAGTCTGAAATGGAGATGATGTCAACAAGCCAGCCTGCACCCAAATGTCCATTCAGCCCTTCTGAAAATGAGCCGGAGAGGCGGCAGAAGTATGAGGTGACATCAGCGGCAGTCCATCAATGAAGAAAACGGTGTGGAGGAGGCATTAGGATCCAGTTACACAGCGAGTAAGGTGAATGATCAGCCAGACCGAGCAGTGAGATCATAATGACTCGACCCATTCAGCAGGAAGACGAGTCAGTGGAGCGCAGAGGAGGTCCTCTCAACACTGTGTGTGAGGTGAGCGGCCCAAATATCTGGGTGTGCGTCGCCCTTTAAACAGGGCTGTTCATATAGTATCCTCTGGGAGGGTCGCACTAAAGCCCATCCTGATCCTTCGCCTCTGGTCTGATTGTCTTCCACCTGCCACTACACAACAGAGCTGCATCTTTCAAGATTACACCCGATTTATAGGAAAATAACACTCTGTAAATTGTGATGTGTGTGTGCGCGTGCGTGTGCTCACCCTGGTATTGCAGAGGGATGTCTATCTTGGGGCCGATGACGTAGTGTCCCTCCTCTAAGCTGTGTGCAGTCACTGTGGTCCACTGGCGACAGGAGTGTAAGAGCACCACGTCCTCCTCAGACAGACCCTCCACACATTCACCTGAAATGCCAGCAAGCCCCAGGAATCAGGAAACAAAGAAAACAGTCGAGGACGTACCACAAAACTTTGTACTTCTCATCACATCAGAACCCACAAACCATAATTACCACCATCGCTGACGGCTCACGCTTAACCTCCTCATCACAACCTGGCAACCAGCTATTAGCCAACCCCCGTACATATCCACTCACACAGCTCTCCGGCTCTCATTAGGGCCACCATGTCACACTAGGGCATTGATTTCTGCTGATAGCACAGGGGTACAACTCAATCGCTGCAGCTCACACAGAGATCACATGGATGCACCACTTTTGTTGTCATTGCTGAACAGCTGTGGATCCTCATCCTGCTGGATCCCATCATCAGATTGATGAATAAATGAAGAAGAAGAAATAAAAGTGCTGATATGCAGCACTAATAGCAACGGTTTGGTAATTTACATGTTTTTGGGGATTAGCTGATTAGCCTCATTTAGCCGTGTAGGTCTTCATGTAGTAGCAACACACCCGGTGTGGTGGATTCTGTGATATACCGACACATGATTATCAGTAAAAGTTAGGTTATAAACTACATCACGTGACTTTTGCGCACTAGGTAAAGAACAACAGTCATTTTAGAGCCTGTGAAGTTCTGATTGTTGTCAATGTGTGGCGAGATGCTGACGTCACATCCGGTTGAATAACTAACCCGAACGCGAGTGACGGCCTAAACTTCGCAAACAAACACGCACCAGTGGGGCAACAAGCGCCTACCGCGGTTGTGCAATAAATGCACGCGCGCCGCCGGTCAGGTGCGTCATTCTCGCGGAGCGGCTCGCGCGCTCCAGTCCGCAAATTAAAAAAAAAAAAAAAAAAAAAAAAAAGCTGGAGGTTTTTCTTCTCGTTAGTATTCGCCACATTCACCGACAGATTACAGCATTTGCATGTGAAAAGAACTTCAGCAGCACAACAGACACTTTGTGGCTTTCCGGGACTCGGAGGCCCGGAACAACTTTGGCTCCGACACCCGTCGAGGGTTCCCAAACTAAAGACATCAAACCCTCCGCGGTGGAAGTGGACAAAATATGACAGAAGAGAAGGTCCATGTTGTATTTAAGTTCGCGAGTCGGTACCCAAGAATGAAGTTAGTGTTGGTCACCACAGAGACCGGATGTACCGCGACTTCAGTGCCGAAATAAAAGCTCGGAATCCTGAGCTATTTATCCGAAAGCCTCTTAGATTTTGTGGCTCGCGTCAAGTTATTATCGGAAAGCCACATTTAGTTTTGTGGGTTTTATATTCTCACAATTCTAAAAGCTGCCAACAATTTTCTTGAACGTGAAATTCTGGATCATTCTTTTCTGGAAGGTGAAGTTAAAGTGTGCATCGATGCTGAAACTAAAAATAACGGATTATTGAAGAACGCGTAAAGGAAAAGAGAGCTGGCGATAAATTACTTAATGTGGAAATCATAGCAGGCTGTTAAGAAATATTAACTTCAATTAAATTATGCTGCAATAAACATTACTTTTTCAGAGATTTGCACCTTGCTTTGATCAAAGAGTAATTTATATTCTGTTCAATCTTCATTATTTAGGGGAATTTTGTCCAATTTCTTGTTTTTTTATTAACGTCACCGGCTCTATTTTGAAAAACCTACCGGAAACGAAGCTTTACTATAGGACTTTAACGCATTGAAAATTCCCATATTCACATTAAATTGTTTAACATTGTGCTGTTAAACACAAGAAGCTCTTGGAAACACACCTTACTGCGAAAAGATGGCGCATATAAGCGTTTTGATCCCCCGAAATATCGCCGTTATCCTCAAAATGAGGCAGATTCTGACGAGAGTAAAACGACCTAAAAGCCACTATGTTCGGCCAACAGTTGCAGCAAACACGAACCACCGCGCACAAAGTTTCAGGGACCGTGCCGGAGGCCGAACATCGCCTCTTACCGTGGGCCAGGCGGACCAGAGTGGGCAGACGGAACTTGCTGACCACCGCGTCCAACGGCAGCGCCAACGGACTCCAAGTGATCTCCGACAGGCTCGCCGACAACTTCTCCATCCTTCCGGGTCATCACGGTAGCGGAGATAATGTGGATGGTGGGGATGGAGCCGGAGAGGACGGCGGAGCGGAGGCGGAGGAGAGTGATGGGGGAGCTTTAAAGTCGAGGACTTTCGCCATGTTTGAATGTCCGACCGACAGCGCGAGGCAGGCGAACGCAGCCACCGCCGGTGCGCACGAGCGGAGGGAGGGCGCGCGAGGCTGCGCTCTCTCTCTCTCTCTCTCTCTGTGTGTGCGTGTGTGTGTGTGTATCCGCCTCCCACACTCGCTGAGTAACGTCAGACTTTGCTTCTGTGTAGTTTAACATTAATCGGGGCAGTAGATACTCCCACAGATCTTCCGGGGCAGTATCCAGGTGTTCTGCCCTCTTGCCCACGCAAACACACCGACCAGTGGCAACACGCGAGGCTTTAAACGCAGCACGACCGGAGCCGGGTCAGACACACGCATCCCGAGCAACACGCCCCAGGTGTTTAACCTTTAACCTCGGTGACATCTCCTTTATGGCTCACACATAAGATGGAGACGTTCTCTTTGGAGCCTCTTCAGTCCTGACCACACTCTTCTTGGGGTCACACTTTATATAGCGCACTCCGTGCACACGCAGGCCGCTGTGACCAAGTGATACATCAGTGATACGTTTTGGTTTCCAGGAATGTCCGACCAAACACGACGGTGCTGCTGGCTGCACAGCCGGGTCAGTCAGTCAAAGTTTAACTTTGAGCCTGGAAAGACTAGATATTAATGACTCAACCATTCTACACGGCAACACTGAGCAGGTGCCTCCGAATGAGCAAATCATGTGGATTGACACTGAAAAAAGAAAAAAAAACCAGCCCCAAAAACAGCACACAAGAGCGCTAAAAGTGTGGGACAGCGTCTTTATTGTTTCCATATTAACACAAAGCAAATTATGAGGACTGCAGGAACAGCTGGGGTGTTATCTGACAGCAGGCGGAAGGGTGGCGGGCAGGACGGGTCCTCAGTGGGCCGGCGCTGCGGAGAGATCACACAAGCCTTTAAAGATCCAGTGTGGGATCCACTGTGATGCTGTCGTGAATTCATTATTCATCACACACGTTCTCCCCGATGATTTAATTACGAGGACAGCATGAGATAATTTGCTTGTTTATCCCATCACACAGGGCAAATAAGGAAAGGTGTTGGGGTACTTACGGCTCTTCACAGCCTTTTTGCCTAAAATGACCAAAACGCCAGGAAATTGTTAGTTTAGGCCTTTAACGGGAGCTGTTACAGTAGCTTAAAGACTCATTTTAATAGTTCAGCACTTACCGCCATAGGAGAGTTTGTAGTAGAAGAACCCGATGAGGCCGATGCCGACCCACATCTCCTGGTACGCCTTTGTGTAATAAGGGCCCACCTTACTCCACCAATTAGCAAACACCCGTCCGGCCATCTGTGACAACGCACATCGCATTCACACCTATGTCACTTTACACACGTTGGAAAAAGCACGTTTTCACTGGACATGGGTGGATTTTAGCGCGCAGGCCTACAGCAGCAACAGGGACCCTGGAGATACCAGCTCAGGTTAGAACCCACCAATATTTACATCTAGCGGAATGAAATAATCTCATTCTTACAGTAACTTCACATTTCTGCCCTGCTGTTGCCCTACAGGCTTCCACAGCCTGAGCTGGACACTCTGGGCGGTAGATTTGGTCTCATGCAGCTCACTAGAACCTAGATGGTTGTTTCTGAAAAGGCCCAGATAAACCCAACCTCCAGTCAAGTCAAAAATGTCTTATTTACATTTGTACCTTTTCTGGTGTGATGGAAAATAACATATTATGCTTATAATAAACCATCAGACATGTGACCTGAAGGGCTAAAGAACGTTGACAATATTAGAAAACAACATTTTATTAGGATATGAGAAGAAAGGCGGACCGGCCTTTGCTGTCCCAGGCCGAACGCCAACGGTTCGAAACAGCACCGAACTCTGAGCCAGAGTTCTTCTGATACCGGCGACCCGTCATTGACGAGCAGCAATACTGTTGCTGCTAACTCCAATGCGCTTTTGAGTCCGCGTTAACAGCAAAAATACGAATGTGAACGCGTCCAGGCAGACGTAACGAGAGAATATGCTGCTTTTGTTGAAGATTCTTATCCACGATCTCGAAAGAATTGAATATCGCGTGTTTAAAGGCGGCTAGTTACCCGAGTAGCTTTAACAGGACGCTAGCTAACCAAGTAAATACGCCTTTGAAGGCAGCTCACATATGAATGGTGAAGTTATTGCGCTTTTTTTAATTCATGTTTTGCTGGTTGCGTTTAAATTACAAGTAAACTACATTCTTTTAAAGCAGCAAACCCTTTTTTTTACCTTTCAGAGTATCGCAGTGGAAGGAAGGTCAAGATATCAGATTGTGCGTCCCAGTCAAAGTCGCGCAAGGACTTCTTCTTCTACGTTTAGCCAGGAAATGGTTTGTTCATGCGTTTGGGGACAGCGCCACCAAACGGGCATCACGTGCAACTGCCAAAACTACCGCATGTGGATTTGCCTATGGTGATTTACCCATAATCTGGTTTTTAAAGGTTTAATATTTATTACAGTTTCATGCTGTTTAATACATTGTTGAATGCAATGTATTACATGTCAATGGAAGGAGATGGTTCAGGATAACAGGCTTCTTCTCTGGTGTTGAGCAGCAGCTGTCTGCACAGAGGTGATTGGCCTTCACCACTCTATGTGGTTTTCCTTGTCATCTTTTTTTTGTTTCACTCTTGCTGTCTTGTGGTGCCTATTTTCTGTGGACAATGAACATGAATTAGCTTCTGTCTGTGCAGGTCTGAACACATTTGACTCATAACACATTTTGTTATTCTGAGGTTCTCTGGAGTTCAGGTGAACACACCATTAAAGCACCTCTTCAGTTAAAGTGAGAATATAACAGCATTTGGAAGGGGAGTCAAGTGTAGTTACAGTTGATGATGGAGATTCACCAAAGGTCTTTTCATTTTGTCTGGAGTCTTCTAGGTCTTCTTGGCCTCCGCACTGGCCTCTGTGAACCAAATGATACAGAATAGTCACTATTTGATGCCAGTGGCTTTCTAAACAGAGGGGCAGATCCCCCCAAAAGATAAAGGAGACATGAAGCAGTGCTGTATAGAAGAGAAAATGAACATTACCTTTCTCTGCCTTTGCTTTAGCGTAAATGTTCATGTTTCTTTGGACCATTTCCTCGATCTGAGGAAAAAGCAAAGCATCGGAACAACGCGTCACACCTTCTTCCTCTCTATTGCTGTTGTCATGTTGCGTGTGCTGACCATGAGCCTGCGGTTGAGATCCTGCACAGTTTTCAGCAGGTAGATAACTTTCATGGTAGCTTCTTCTGTTTTCCTCTTCTCCGCCAGCAGGATCTTCTGATGGAGACTGTTGATCTCTTCAGCTTTCCGTCCGACCTCCTACAAAAGCAACAGTACACTTCTAGGAATTCCTCAGCGAACAGTTAGCTTGAGCGAGCGGACCTACCGCAGCCTTCTCGTCCGCGTCCTGGGCCAGCCGCTTCTGCCGGTCGATTTCTCGTAGCAGCTCGTCTCTGGTCTCCAGGCCTTTCTCAGCCAGCACCCCCTTCATATGTGCGAGGCTCTCCTCATTCTTTTTTATTTCGCTCTGTTGCTTTGCTAGCCGCTCGTCCTTGTCCCTTATCATCTTCTCAGCCGCTCGCATCTGCTTTTTGTATCGTTTGAGCTGCTCGTTGAGCACGTGCGTGTCTTGGACGTGCTGGGCCGTCACCTCATCTAATGTTTTTTCCAATTTAGTTTTGAGCTGCAGACGCCCTTGAACCTGCATCGTGGAAACGATGGGACACCACATAGACACAGCGATACGAAGGCATTAACAGCTTCCTTATTAATATCAAATAAAGGGCAAAGGTCGAGGAACTGATTTTAAAGCCCAACTGAAGGACAAACGGCCTCACCTGTCGGAGTGTTCGATTCTCTACCTTGATGCGATCATTCTCATTTTGAAGCTCAACAATCAGATTATTTAAAGACTTGATCTGCAGTTCCTGACTCGCCAGCCTCTTTAGATTTGCATCATCAAGAGTTGGGTTCTTCTTGGCTGTTGAGCCGCCTGCACGAGGCTTCTGGCGCTCTGGTGGCACAGCCCCAAACCCTGCTAATATACATATAAATAATAGCAGACACACCTGGACAAGGACTCACAAACTGGCGTTTACCTTTCTTCTTGTTAGCGGCAGCTGAAGCCTTTGGCTGCTTCGGCTTTTGTGACGCTGCAGAATCTAACGGCCGGGCTTTGGCCTCTTCCCTGTCTGACCTTTCACTGGGATTTGAATCGGAACACTGTGACGTTCTCTCACTCGGAATCGACTCTCTACTCATGTCCTCATCGCTCGACGACGTGGCCGAGGAGGAGGAAGACGAGGACGAATTTATGGTTTCTTCTTGCACTTCTTGCATTTTAAATCTGTAAATATGGATGAAGCTGTTCGGAGCTCAAGCCTGTACTAATACTGTGTCTGTTGCCCAAATACATTTAAAAAGCCAAACTCACCTTGTACATAGTTGAGCTTTTATGTTTGCTTTCATCTTTCATCTTTTTTTACAATTTGCTTTGGTTTGCTCTGCTTCAAGTCCTTGCAGCGTGTCCTCAGTTACACCTTATATTCATTGTTTGGAATGCTTGATATTTTGATATCTTAACTTGGAGATTCTTATTTCTTATTTCTGTAAATGTCAACATCACCTTTTATAATCTTCATTGGAGCTTAAAAAGTAACAGATCAGATCAGTATGTTGATCGGTCTGGAAAACATAATTCATCATATTTTGGAAGAAATCTAAAATAAAGTGGGTGTTCTTTGGTTAAAGGATCTCATCATGACTCATCACGATTAATACTCCACAATATTATTAATATTATAAAGAGCTTCAGTTAAACTGAAATAAAACTGCTGAAAGCCACAAGAAAGAAATGGATTTATTTTTTCAAACACTTCCACGAAACAAAAACTGACCTTTCAGACCTGTCAGCTATTTTTATTAATTCCTCTTGATATGATACTTAAATCCACTAATATTTCATCGGCCAATGTCAATAAAAATGCAGCAAAACTACTCAGGTGTCAGGTGACTTATTCAACTATTAACTTTTTCCATAATGGCAGAAGTCAGTCAGATATAAAATATGAGCAGATCGTCTTCCTCCGTCTCCATTTACACTTTTATCCACCTCTTCCAACGTGCACCTGCACCTTAAAACCCTCCACGTGTGCTCATCTCAAACCCTTGTAACCTTCTGATTGACGCACCTATTCTATCTTACCTCAGCTCACCTTCATGCCTCTCGTCTCCGGGGCAGACCGCCACCTCAGGGCTGGTTCCTGATGCAGTCCTACCTCCACCTTGAACTCCTTCATCAGCTCTCACACGTGTCCGTCCCACAGCAACATACTTCTCTGCCGGTCCAGACTTCCTCATACAGTTCCACAGCTCCTCTTTCAGCGCCCCGTCCTAGTTTTCGCAGTATCTAATGACAGGAAATAGCTCTTCTAGCTTCATTTGCTTTGTAGATCCAGGAGATGGCAGTGCAGGAGAGACCCTGGACAGCACCAGCAGCCTCCCACGATCCACACACTGAATTTGTTGGATATTTTTCCTCTTTCTGAATCTTTAACCCTGAACTGGACAGGTAGCTGGTGGAGAAGACTGGCACTGTATGATCATCACAGCACCACAGAAACATGAATAACTCTGCAAGTCAAAGTCTCTGCAGGGCAGAAAGGTTTTTACCTCAGCCCACATTTGTTAGTGGAAAAAGCTGCTTCTGACAACAGTCTGAAATCGCACCAAGATCAGCAGCAGACTGTTTCAGGTTGTTCAAAGAGCAGTTGCAGTGACATGACATGGCCTAAACCCGGCCGGAAGCTTTCCTTAAACCTCCTAAAAAGGCTGTAGTTGGTTTGAAGCTGCTCTCTCTGAGACATTGGACACAAATGGTAGGGGAAAACAGACAGGTCCAGATTTGTCTTTTTGATGACTGGCGGTGCCGCAGCACGATTGTAGCCACGTCAGCTCAAGCGTTTGAAAATGGAAAATTGTTCCTGTCAAATGTTCAGAAGACGGACTTCCAACCCTGCGGAGGAACCGTGTTTGTTACAGTTTGTTCCCATATGTTCTCAAGTTCAGGACTGCCCTTTTTGCCCCTGTCCCCAAAGGCATTGGGGAATTCTCACAAGAGCTCCTGTAATTATGGAGAGAGATAACACAACCACACTGTTCTCTAAAATCTTCCTTCTAATCTCTTTACTATCTGGCTTCTGCCCTCTAATGTGACTTTAAAGCGGCAACAGTGGGACAGCCACGCTCATTGGAAGAGCAGATCATAAACCCATTGTAGAATCTTCCACCTGCTCCACCTGTATGCACAGGGAAAGTCACTCCTTAGTCATGTGCAAAATATTTCAAAAGGCACCTCCCCTCTTTGTGATAGAGCTCCAGCGTTTTTGTCTTCCCTCGGCCAGTGTTAACAGACGATTCCTCAGGATTCTGTTTCAAGGAGCAAGGAAAGCATTTGTATACCAGCGTCCCTCCCTCAGGGCAGGCTACTCCCTCCACATGCACATTCTTGAATGAGCTCCACAGAGTGGCCGGGCAGCCGTGTGATCACCGGGGAAGAATCGGAAGCTCTGTTATTAACTGAGGACAAACATGGGTAAGGGTTAGGGTTAGAAAAATGTGACACCACCCCTGTCTCGGACAAACTGTGAGTAACCGCAGAGGCCAAAACAAACATGGAGCCTGAGGAGAGAGTGTTGGACCTGGCAGGCAGGGAGATCGCAGGTGGGCCAGCGGAGAGCTACGGCGTGCAAAGCATGCTGGGTATGTTGTCTGAGATCCAAACCCTGGTGGAAAGAAGCAACATCATCAATGTGAGTATTGACTTTTCTATTGAAAACCATGTTGCTTTTTTAAAACTGCCACTATTACAGAGTCTTCACAGGGCAAATTGCTTTAACTGTGCACACTTTGTGAACAACAAAAAGACAAAAATGGTTTGCTTTGTTTTTTATTTTTTTAGTCTGATTGATGAAGGAGTGATGCTCTCATTAATATTTGTGTATTAGACTGCTGACAGGAAAGCCCACAAGAAGAATCACGTTTCCTTCAAAGTGGGTTTAATTAAAGTCCCTGAACTGCGGCTTCAGTTGTGTTGCTTATTTTGGAAACAGTGATCCCCATGACAACATCTTCAGCAGTATGAGACGCCACCCATTTGAGCCTCCAGTTAGATTTTACTAACGTTAAGTTATAGATGCCACAAACGGACCGAGATCAACAGAATCAAGAATCTCGGCCCACATCCAGGTCACTAAACACATCATCTGTGGGTCCTACCAAAGCCACCCATCATGGACAGTGATTGGGGTACCTAACCCCAGTCTTTGAGGGCCAAAATCCAGCCAGGTTTTCTATCCCACCCAATGCATTTTCAACCTGATTGGACAGAAAACCCGGCTGGGTTATGGCCCTGGAGGACTGGGCTTGGACATACCTGACATAAACCAAACATGTTTTATGGTTTTGGTGGGCTGTGAAGCCCTCTGTTTGGACTCAAGGATGCGGCATCATGTGATTTGACTGTACTCTCGCTGGTACTAATCGTTACCTCTCTCCCCTCACTGCTATAGAGGTCACCACACATTGATTTGAATTGGTACCTGCAGTTCTCTTCAGATGAACCGGAAATTCGGTTAGCACGAACTGTCCGGAGAGTTCTAGCCTGCCGGTATCAACCGGCTCAACTCGATCTCATCGCAATGGCGGGACAAGTGCGGGAGGCAGAGGTAGTGTACTGATGTTCTTGTAGCGTACTTCAGTTTAAAACCGAATCAAACATCTGCTCTATCACAGGAATTCCAGTGCTGTGTGCAGGACCAAGTGGGTGCAATGAAAAGCATGATGGCCACCAGGGTTTGTGACCCAGATAGCTTGAAGCGTGTCGAAGGACAGTGGGGCGATGCCCTGCTGGATGCCTCTGCCACGGTGCACGTCAAAGCAACACAGCTGGGTCAGGTCAAAGACTATCACAAAAAGATGAAAGTCATCAGGGCTTTTCTGCAGGTTGTGCAAGGCGAGAAGGACAAAATGAACCTGTGAGTAAGACTTTCGCTGACATACGTTTAGCTTGAGAAATCTGCTCTGGTGGCCTGATCGGTTGCATTTTTGGTTCTGGCAGAAACTCTTTGGGGAGCAGTGCCCTTCAAGCCGACGGACTCCAGGCTCTGCTGCAGACTATGGAGGGTAAAAAAGGGATGTTGGAAGAGCTTCTCTGTCTAGGCAGCCAACTGTCTGTGCACTTGAGCGATTCAGAAAGTTCTGGGGCTCTTCTAGCCCAGCTTGGAGATGTCCAGGAGGAATGGAGACATTTAGTAGGAAGCATCAAGAGAGCGTTTTGGCACGCCTCCAACACCGTCTGTCAGCACTCTCTTTTAATAAACAACATAGGGGAGCTTAAAGCCAAGCTTGAAGCTCTGCAGAAGCTTAGATTCCGAGGCCACAACACTTTTGGTTACCTTTGTCTTCGAGCTGAGCTGAAACTGTACAATCAGCTTTGTCTGCGCTTTCAGGCCCAATTAGATTCTCTTACTCTTATTTCGTTGGGACAGAAAGAGAAGGACGAGACAATCCACAATCTTCTTGATCTGAAGTCTTTAATAAGTGTTACCAAGAGCAAGTTAGACACAAGTACCTACAATTGTTATGGTACTTTGACAGCTAAGGCCAATAAGCAAATCCAAGAGTGGATCGAGTGGGCGAAACAGGCCGAAAACCACATTGCTGTTGGACCACAGTTAGCTTTGTTTCCAGAGGAGGCTTATGTGCAGATCGCCGAGATGAAGAAATTTCAGACTGATTTTTCATCCAAGAGATTGAAACTGAGAGTGGAATCTGAGCAGATGAAAGATGTTTTTATGGAAAAAGCAGAAATTTTCCAGCTTTGGCAGGCAACGGTGGGCCTGTATGAAACTGTAGACAAGAACCTGGAATGTATTCTGGACACCATGAAGAAAAATCTGGAGGACAGGGAGAAGCTGTTCTTCCAACTCGCTAACATGGACGCCTGGTTGGTCGAGATTGTTGGTAAAAAGGACCCCTACACCCACGTTGACAGCATTTCCAAAGCGGACCTCGGCAAGCTAGAGAGTGAGCTAAAAAGTATCAAATCATCCACAGTGGATTTAGAGAACCACATGAAACAGTTAGAAGCAGTGATGGATAGTTGCAGGGAAATATCCCCAGACTTGAGTCCAGGAGAAAGTCACTACCTTGTGAATCGTCTCTCAGGCCTTTGGGCCGTGTTAGATGGATTAGTAGCTCACGAGAAAGCAAGCTGCTGGGAATTAGAGGAGCTGATATTTAAGAGAAGATCTTCAGAGGAGGAACTGTCCAATATCCAGATCAGTTTACAGCAGATTTCTGTTGCGTTAGAACAGGAAAGATTCCCGTTAAGCCACGAAACCATTTTGACCTTGGAGCACCTGATGCACATGCTGATCGAGCATCAGTGGGAGGTTCAAGAGCTTCAGCATTGCCAGGAAACCAAACGAAGCTCTCTGCTCTGCACAATTGGAGAACTGCAAGACAAGTGCAAAGCTCTCAGTGTCAACGCCTATGAGCAAGACAAATATTTGCACCTTAGGAAACAAATGGAGGAATCCATCAGCATCACCAGGGAGCAGACACAGTGTGTAAAAGCTACCACCGTTAGCGTGGGTGAGAGGTTCAGACTGTGCCAGACGCTCTTGGTCGAACTTCCTCTGGTGAAGACCCAGTGTCAGGAAGCAGCAGACCAATTAGAGGCCATAGCTCAGGACTTGTCCCCATCGGAGCTTCATTCAGAGAGACAAAGAATTATCCAGAATGTGGAGACCCTAGGCTCTTGGGAACATTCCATCACAGAAGATATCAAATATCTAGAGAACAAGATTCTGCTGGGCCTGGATTTCTCATCTGAGTTCCCTTTATTTATTGAGCACTTGCAAAAAATCAGAGCAGAACTGGGGGGAGTGGAACCAGTAAAACCAGATGAGAAGGTCATAGACATCAAACTGCAAAGATGTTGGGTTATTTGGAGAAATCTGGAGTGTGGCGTGAGGGTACTGGAAGGTCTGGGACAGAAGGAGAAGATCGAGAAGAAAAACTCCAAAGACCTTTACGCTCTCAAGAGTGCAGCCAAGCATGAGTGCCAGTTAAGAATGGTGAGCTTGATCATCACTTTCATGGTTTATTTCACTAAAGTTTATTTACCCAAATGATGTGTCTTCAACAGGAGAGTTTGTCTCGGGCCAGAGAATCCTTGAAAGACTACCACTGGGCTGCTCAGGGAGCGATCAGTTTCCTCCATAATGCTGAAGCCACCTTCTTAACAGCTCCTGGAGGGTTTTCTGATTGTACCGAGGAACAGAAACAAACTCAACAAGCTCTGGAAGCTCTGGAAGCTGGATTTCAGGCTCACATCAGTCACCTCTCAGGGCTGCTGCCTCAGCAATCCTGCCTGTCCTGCCCAGACACCGAGGAGCTCCACATCAGCATCCTCAGTCAGCTGACAGTGGGAAGAGCCATAATGGAGGCCCAAGCTCAGATCAGACTGGAATCGCTGCAGAGGTACTGGCTTTCATTGTGACGCAATGGTTTCTGTTCCGTTTTCTCCCAAGTGAAATTAAAGGTAACTTCTAACAGGTGCAAAATGAGACAACGAGGCCACAAGAAGTGCCACGAGGCTCTGGGGCAGCTTCTGTCGGGGCTCCAAACCAAACTTTCAGAATGGGCTGCAGAAAAAACCACATCCTTCGAGAAATGTGTCGGCCAACAGGAAGCAGCTACGGTAGGCGGGAAGGACATGGGTAGTTGCTGCCATTGAACCCTTCAGCCTCTATGGCCATCATTGATGGACTCAGAAAGGCCCCATTATATGTAGTTTATATATTATATATAGATTGATCTGCTGGCTCATCCATCTCTTTGCTGCTGGATTTCTATTTTATTTTTCTGATTTACAAATGTGGATGGGCTTCATTAAATCCACTACTTTGAGTTATCATTTCATTTTCCCTCTAATGCTCGACCAGCCTGACCTACAAAGTGACCAGTATTACATTTACATTCCTTAGTATCCTTGTGTGGATGGTACCATTAAATCATTAAATTAGACCTCACGTGCATGATTCTGAACTTCATGACACACCCATGGTTTCACTTGGTTGGGAACATGTCTAGAAAATGATCGATTTATTTAAAATGAATAGTTTTTTATATATATAAATATAGTTATGTTCAACGTTTGGGTGCTATAAATGCAGGATAAATGTCTAAATGATCAAATTAGGGCAGTTTGCACAAGCATTAGCTGTGGTTAGTGTGTGGTAGCATTGTTATTATTGTAATTATGACCAATGTGATTAGAATTTTAATGCAAATGCCACCTTCATTTAATAGAGCTTTTAGTTGGACAGAAAATAAACAAAATTCATGGCGCGCACTCGTCCCAGGAGCAACTAGAAGTCTTTGACCATTGCATTTTAGGAACATTCCAGCCAGATTGATACCAAATTTGACCTCTTTCAGTTGCTGATGGAAGATCTCCGTAGCGTCTCCACCCAAATCGAAGAACTGAGGGCCGGATGTCCCATGCAGGGCTGTGGAGTTGGAAAAGGTGGCGAACTGGGAGCCCTGTGGAGGCGCTGGCTGTGTTTGCGACGTGGCATTGGCCTCCTGACGGCCCACGCACAACAGAGAGCAAACGAGTGGCGAGACATTACCGCAAGTGTGAGTTTCACCAGAACTTACCCAGAGATCCTCTCAGTACGCCCATATTGATGAGCTTACCATTCTGATGCATGGCTGTTGCATTTTCTGTAGATAAAGGAGTCGCATAGGTGTCTGAATACGCTGCAGGCCGATGTTCTCGACACCTCCACTGTGAGTTTCACTATGGTGGATCCTCAGGAGCTTCTGGGTCGGGCTGAAATGCACCAGGCAGCCCTGCAGGTGCAGCAGCAGGCCCTGGCCTCCCTGCAGCATCGAATGGAGCAAGTTCTCATTTCCTCTACATCTCAGGAGCCCCTCAGTCCCGGACCTGTGGGCAAAACCCTGGCGATGAGCCGAGAGAGCGTAATGAGGTGTGAATTCTGTCATATATTTCTGAAATAACCCCTCTCTTAAGCCAAAGATGCTGAAGGGCTCCTGCTCCCCACAGTTTAAAGGAGAGAAACCTGCTGGTGTTAGCTGCAGCCCAGGCAGAGGTGAGAGAGCGACAGGAGGTCAAAGACGAGATAGGAGAGGTGGAGCAACAGGTGGCGGCCGTTCTTTCCTCACTGGGACATCAGGTCAGGCTCCTCCGTTGCTGAGAATGTCACTTTTCACCTTTTGGCAAAATAGGGATCCTTGCAGGTCTAACTGTGTTGAAAATCCCCGTTTCTTTTCAATTTCTGCAGGAATTCAGAGAAGAGTTGTCGTCTCAGAGGGCCAAACTAGAGCGCATCAGAGAGAGGGCGCAAATCCGCTACCCTGTGATACCGGCTGATATCTGCAGAAGACTAGACGAAGCTCATCTGTCCATTCAAAAGGAAGAGGAGAGGGTAACTGATACCACCTTTCCTGTTGCTTATACTTTTACGATGCATCAAACACAGGTATATTTTCTATAGTCTGAGACTACCTCCAAATATTTTCCTTGTGCAGTAATCTAGATGATTGGGACAACTGAATGTTTGGGTAGCTCATTAATGTGTTTTCATAAAGCTCACAGGGAAGAAAAACCCAGTTTGGAAGCTGGACTCTCAAGTGGCTGAGCTGGAATCTAGCCTGGAGACCGTGAAGGTGTTACTGGAGCAGCAGAGCCCAACAGTGGACGAAGCACAACATCTACTCAAGGTGTCCCTTCGTCCGTGTGTCATTCTGTACCCGATAACGTTCTTCTCTTCAATAACAGCTTCATATCGACAGATCGTGCACATCAGATCCTCTTTTTCTTGTTCCCCAGCATGTGTGGGATAAGCTGGATGCTTGGCATAGCCGCTTGATGCTCCTGGAAAATGAGGTGGAGGATCTTGCAGAGGATCACCCTGATCAAGCCCACATACTCGTGGACCAACTCACGCGGCCGCTGCAGCTCTACCAGAACGCAGCGCAGATGGCCGAACAACGCACGGCCTTCCTGGGAAAGGTGAGGAATTCTGGGGGCGTTTTCGCCCCGCAGGATTAGAACATAGGGCCAGTTATTATCAAAGCCGTTATTTCTCTGGAGTGTGATCTAATTTTCCCACGCCAGATCCCCACCTGTCTTCAGGAGTTTGACGGTATACTGTACAGTGCCACCTGCTGGTTGGAGGAGGCACAGTCATGGCTCTATGCCCCCTGCAGCTTCACAACAGCCAAAAACCTGCAGAACCACGCGAACTCCCTTCAGGTCTAGAACAATAACCCCCCCCCCACACACACACACACACACCCACACACACACACACACACATTATAGACACAATCCTCGAAGCCAAACCAACCCAACTAACCTCCTTACCCTAACCTGAACAAGTCTTGACCCTCAAACTGTCCTTCGAGGTTGTGGATCCTATAAAATGTCCCTTTGCTGAATTGCTGACTTTGGTTTGGGAACTGGTCTGCAGCTGGTGCTGGATGATTCGGAGCGGATCAGACTCGTCATGCAGGACTTCAGGGCAGTCCTAGATGACATCTGCTCCGTGTGCAACATGAGCTGGCAGAAGGACAGGCTGCAGCAGAGCGACCAGCAAGTCCACAAAATGCAGCGTACCATCCTGGAGCAGCTGGAGCTTTTTGTTCAGGCTGTTCAGGTAAAACAATCAGCATCGGGTTTCGGCCATAGTTGGATGTTTCGGGTAGAAACGACGCTGGCAATGAAAATATTGACATGTGACATCTACGTTTTAGGAGGTGGAGGCCATGGAAGAAGAGGTGAAGACCTTGGACAACAACGTTGCTAAGATTCAAGCTATTTTGTCGTCTGTTGACAACTCCAGCTTAAGTCTAAGGGAGCAACAGGTGATTGTGTGCTGCTACTGATCACTGATTCAAAGCCTCCGATACAGATGGAACACCTAAGGGTCAGTTACATTCTTCTCTTACATGTTGAAGGTCATTCTAACCAACATGGCGTCCATACGAAGGACGCTGGAGGAGGTGGAGAGCTGCAAAGGAGAACTTCACCTCCCTCAGGGAGCAGAGGAGAGCCTGCTGATCTTCTCCAGAGCTCAACAGCTCCTGCAGACAGTCCAGGAGCTGGAGCAGCTCACCGAGCAACAGTCCATGCAGCTGCAGGTACTTGTGCCTTTACGGGAAAACATACATGACAGGTGCACAAAATATCCATCAGATTTGATTTGTAGGTGTGAAAATGGGATTTTTTGATGTATTTAAAAAAAATTTGGAAGAGGAATTTAGAGCTTTTTAGAAGACCCATCCAGAAATGTAGACTCTGATGAGTGCTGTTTGAGCGTGGCGCTAATGGGACGCTCAATGAGAGGATGAATTCTCCCCGACAGGTAAATTTGGTCGAGTAAATCAAACTTTCGTTCGTTCCCCTTCAGTCTCAAGAGCCGGAGCCAATTGTAATGTCCGATCCAGACGAGGAGAACAAGAGCTGTCACTCTTCGTCCTCTGACACGCTAACCTGTAGCATTCCTGAGGTAAAGCCTGGATAAACACATCCCTGTGTGCCTCCTTATTTACGCCCTCTCCGGTCTTACGTGGCTGACTCGGTGATCCATTGTTCACCTCTTCGCTGTCACACGCAGCTGTGTGAAACGTGCTGCCCTCGGAGACGCGGACATGCAGACAGCGTCCCACATATGTGTCCCAGGGGCGCGTGTGTCCATATATGAGGTTTCAATTAGCTTTTTTTATCATGTTTCAGGACCTGGAAGAGAAACAAAGTGAGGACAACGAGGAACTTCTAAGGCGATCAGACCACATGGTAAAAGTCCTGCATCATATATGGACATGTTGGACATTTAATCCTTCTTTGCAATGTTTTATAATCTGAAATTTGTTCACATCCCTGCAACAATGATGGTTGGTTTTGTTTATTCGTCCTATTTAAATCTATTAGATACTGGACGGGGGAGAGCTTATTCCTGAAATGGAGACGAGTGTAAACGTTTCTGCAGGTGTAAGTAATGCAGAAACGGTTGAGACCGCTTCCGTTACGGTGGTTCCCGACGGCGGTGGCAACAAAGAGTCTCTTCATGAATGTCGGCCAGCTGAGTGTCAGATTACTGCTGGGACACCTGACCTGACCTTCAGCGGGGTTCAAATCCCGCTCCTAGAGGGAGCTGGACGCCCGTTTAGTGCTGCCGAAGCATCAGGTGCCGTCAGAGAGAAGGGACAGGTCCATTTGTCCCCGACTGTTGACCTCCGAAAGGACCAGGTGAGCATTTGTGGAAAAAGAACAAGCACACTGAAGAAGATTTAGCTTTATTTGGTTTTAAATGTCCATTTTCCAGGTTATTGAGAATGTAGACGTGCCACAAAAAGACGACAGAGACGATCAAAACATTTCAGTGGACACATCTCAACAAGGACAAGGAAATGGGTGTGAAGGAGGTGATTTGAGCTGGAGACAACTTTTCATGCAAATCTCCCAGAAGATGGCCTCTTTAGGACAGGTGAAGGAGGAACGCCAGAGCATCGGCTCAGAGGGAGGAGAGAGTGTGCAGGATGTAAGAGGAGTGAGGCTGGAGAAGCAGCTACATCATTCACCACGGGTTGTTTTGAAAAGGTTTCTGTCCCCTCAGGTTTCACGCAGGATGCTGATGTCTCCCAGGTCCACTTGTGAAGCTCTCTGGAGGACGCAGGAGTCTGTTGCCATGTTGAGACAAATAGTACGTTTAATTGTTACTGAGGTTAAGAGGTGAAACTAGCAACTTTGGCGCTGATGCTTAAAGCTAGCCACCTAATGCTAATTAGCGCTTTTTTTAGGTTCAAACTGTCACTCTTCTCGTCTCGTCTTAACCATGTGGTAAATTTCTTCTGGTGATAGTAGAGATGTGCTGATTTAAAAGGAATCTTCGAAAACACCGACTTGGTTATGAGAGATGTTTATTGGAGAGAAAAGTCAGGTATCAATCGGACACCGCAGATTGTCCGAGGGAGGTTTCCTGGTCCTGATGGTGGAGATCTCCGAAGTGCTTGGTTCGGTAGCCCCTTATATATGGTCAAGTAAACACATTCCTTTCTTGTGACCCCTGCAAACCCCTGACCAAATCAGGAGTAGAGGAACAACATAGGACACAGATGGAACATGTTGATATGGTGCCAGGATGGCTGAAGAAGATAAGGTCTCTAAAGCTAAGATCCTCAGCAGAAATCGGGATCTGCTAGGGAACAATACACATTCTTCAGACACTACAACCCCTTTATCCCTTTTGGGGTCCCAATTTGGTATTTTTAAGCCTAATGTGCACTCTGCTCACAGGGGCGTCAGTAATGAAAGTGACTGACGTGTTTCTGCTGCTGTCTCAGAGGGGGGCCGACAGTTTGCATCCTGATCTGAACGAGGAGATGTTCAGAGCCGTAAGAAGCGTCCTCCTCTGTCTGACCGAGTTAACGGACTCCGGTTTGAAGCCCTCCGATGCCAGGAACGATGGCAGTCAGCTGAGGCTGCTCCAGCAGGAGGTGACTGGCCCGTTCCAGCTGCACGTCCCAAACACGTTTCCAGTCCGTATCTGATTAAATCTCGTCACCAGTGTTTGTCGACAGAGGTGCTGAAGCTGTCTGAGCTGATGGCCGCAGTAAGGTCAGAGATCCTGCCCCGTATATCGAGGGAACATCCGGAGGCCGAGCGCTGCCTCAGGTCTCTTCAGGACTGTCTGGACATGGTCCCGCTGAGCTGCACCCCCCTCTGCTGCCAGCTCAGCCAGCAGCTGGACCTTCCGTGCCAACATCAGGTCAGAAACACACCTACAGAGCACAGCTGCAGTCGCCTCATCAGGATCAGTGTTTAAATATTCTCCGTCTGAAACAGTGACAATAATTCTGATGCCTGAATAAAGCAGCGTCAACGTGCTGACTGGGCCCATGTTCGACACCAAAGTGTGCGACTTTTCGCATTTTCCTTTTATCGAGGATCTTAACAGTGAACTTCCTGAACTGTGAAACAGGAGCTCAACAACCTGCTGAACATTTGTGATGTGTTCGATCTAAAACCTTGTTGGACATTCCCCGATCTGATGGACAGCCCCATTATGGAGGTAATTGTTGGTAGAATCGAAGTGTGTGTGTGTGTGTGTGTGTGTGCGTGTGTGGATCACGCTGATTGCATTAGATACATTGGAAATATTAACATTAGCAAAAAACAATTGTTCATAAAAAGTACTAGCAAAATAACAATATAATAAAATATCCTCCCATTACTTCTACTACAAATAATGATAAAATCTGCAAAAGTCTATGCAGTTAGGTGCTAGCCCATACATAGCTTTAAGCTAATAACATTATAAGCTACTCACTAGTCATTATTATATAATATTATTGCATTAAATCATTGTCCATCTTTTTACAGCTCATTCTTGGCCGACGCGTCCAGGAGGGTCCAGGTGAGAAAGCCGGGCTGCTGCAAGCTTCCCGCTCGTTGCTTCGGGGTATAGGTGGCCTCCTGGAGCAGGGGGAGGGCTGCCTGACCGAAGGACTGAGCCAGGTCCACAGCCGCGCTGGGGCCGAGGCAGCTCTCCGCAGGCAGCAGGTATCCCAGGGTGCTTTGGGTTTGTACTGTTCACCTGCTCCCCTCTCAAAGGTGGGAGGCAACAGAGTACAAATCCTTTGTAGTTACTTTTGCCACCTTTCTTTAATGTGGAGACTACGGAGATCTTCTGTCTCTCCAGAAGCTCCTGCATGTCCTGGACTCTCAGGTGGCATTTGTGCAGAATCTGTTCCAACGAGAGCCCAAAGCGCTCGTGAGTCTGGGGGCCGAGTGGACTCAGCTGGAGGTCCGAGCCAGATGTTTGCAGCAAAGGATTCTGGACCAGGAGGTGGTTTCCCAGCAGAGGAT
>NC_079538.1:4317594-4320094 GCF_003711565.1 Takifugu flavidus
CCGGATGAAGAGGAGCTGGTTTGCCTCTGTGGCTCAGCTGGACCAGCTCAGGTCTGTGAGAGACCAGCTGAGCCGGTGGAGAATCTACCGTAGCGGTCTGAAACTTATTGGGGGGCTGCTGGGGGACGTAGACTGTGTGCTGCCCCCTGCTGGACCTCTGATGATTACCACCGATGATTATCAGGTTGGCTTCAACAGGTTCATTAAGTATAATCATCATCAGTTGCACCTCTCGCATTAATGAACTGAAAGATTTCCTCTTTCTGCCTAGTGTGTGGAGGACACGTTAGCTGGACACTCTGCCGCGTATTCCAAGACGCTGGAGGCCGGAAGACATTTATATGAATCTGTGAAGGACTTGGAGCTCCAGAACCAGCTGCAGACAGAGCTCCAGGACCTTGAAAAGGCCTGGAACGAAACCCAGTCACGACTGGACAGGGGACGAGATCTGGTCAAGGCAAGAGCGCAGGTCAGATATCAGCTCCACGTCCTGAATGATCGTATCGATCACATAAAAGAGCTCTAAGAGCTTTGAGCACCTATCAGGTGGCTCAGAATTTGCCTTCACACCTTCGTGAAGAGAAAACTGCAACAATCAAGAAAAAATGAATAATTACGCCAGATAAAATATAACGCACCGACTGGAATCTGGTTTTTGTGCTGTTCTAAGGTCAACATCACCAACCCTGTGAGAGTGAAATCCTCCAGGATTTCCTCATTAATCCTCATTATTTGAACACTAATTTCAGATTTCATTATCTTTCATTTGTGCAAAGCTCTACAGACAATAAGGAGACACTCCTGCTTTCTTCATTAATAGAGGCAGACCAGAACGCCACTGACGTCTGACTCCTCGCTGCTAATAGAAGTCGGGATTTCTATAAAAATACTTAATTAATGTTTGTGTTTCTTGAGGAATAAAAGAATTAAAATAACAGGAAAAGTGCCACAGATTGAACACAGACTGGGAGGAGTCGGCTCTGCATGACCCATATTTACTCTCTCCCTCTCTCTCACACACACACACACACACACACACACACACACACACACAGACTCGCGTGCACGTGAGCTGCTGTGTCTCTGGCACGAGGGATCAAACAGACGCTCAAATCTGTCCATCATCTGCTCCCACAACCATCTGCTCGTTCATTCCATCAGTGCACAGAAACGATGGAAAAAAGCGAACTGGATGACAGACACAAACGTTCGGAGCGCGACAGCGAATCAGACCCGATTTCTGACTAAAGTAGGGTGTCGGCGCTCTCGTGCACCGGCTGACGCAGCTCCATCGGTTGTGTGAGCTGTGTTCAACACGTTGCTGTCGGGTTGAAGGAAAGGAAGCCGAGCAAACGTCCCAGAGAGCATCATCAACGGACCAGCAGGTCCTCACAGCACCGCCTCACGGTCGAGTGCTGACAGACAAGACCAGAGCATTTTCATCAGCACCAGGAAGTGTTCTGGTCTCCTGGGACCCTCCTTCACTGACCCATGCTGGTTTATTCCTCAGGAATGGTCTCAGAGTCAGAACAGCATCAGCAGCCTCCTGTCGGAACTAGAAGAGCTGGAAACGGCCCTGAAGCGGCCTGGATCAGGACCCAGATGTGAGGAGGAGAACCACCTCCAGGTCATTCAAACACACACAGTGCGCGTTGTTATTAGCATCACTGTTGTTTTCTAAGATCGGACCCGCTCGTCACCGTGTTAGAGCCACAACTCCGAGTGAAACCAGAATAACACACAGCTCCAACCACCTTCCACCCCCATCCCAACTGAGTGCCCCCACCAGAACACCCCCCCTTCCCTTATAATGCCCCCACGGTTTCACTCCCCTCCCCCCATCTCCCCTCCCCCTGTCCCGTCCGCAGCCCTTTAATCTGCACGGTCACAGGGCCGGAGAGGAGCGTGAGCGCACAGCTCGTGCACGGCCGGGCGATCATCTCTCCGTCTGTCATGCAGGAGTCCGAGCTGGCGCTGCGGCGCTTGGCCGGCGGCCTGAGGGAGCTGAGCGGCGTGAAGACCGACCCGGGCCTGTATGCGGCCGCCGGCGACGCGGCTCTGCTGGAGCAGCAGCTGGAGCAGCTCCACGGCCGGTGGGAAGAGCTGTGCACCAAGGTGAGCGCCGGAAACCGGAGTGGGAAACCGGAGAGACGGGGAGTTCAGGGGGAAAGGGAGGGAAAGGGAGAGAGGAGAGGGGGAGCGAGGCGAGGAGACGGGGGAAGTTGCTCCCAGTGGTGCCTCGGCCGGGAGAAGTGGGACAAAGCCTCCGCACAACTGGCAGCAACGCACGTTCGCACGCACACACACACACACACACACACACACCACACACACACACACACACACACACACACACACTATTACGCACAGAAGGAGAGCGGGGAAAGTTACTCTCACCTTCTCACTAGCTTCTAAATGACTGTGAGACCCGGAGGAGCACCGGAAACCACCAACCAGAGCAGGCTGTTGGTTCTGTAGCTCCATTACTGGTGAAAGAAAG
>NC_079538.1:4325094-4356010 GCF_003711565.1 Takifugu flavidus
ATGATCCCTGTACAAAGTGTCTAGGAATGCTATTAGACGTTCAGAGTTGTATGGACCCATCAGTGGAATGTGTGTCAGCACACCGTTATCTGATATTGCGGCACACATAGTTATGTTGCCACCCCTTTGCCGCTCCCTTGAGCTCATTCAGAAAACTGTCGATCATTGGTTGATCAACTCTTTTCATTAGAGAAAGTCTAGATTCACCTGGGAGGAATTTACCAATTTAGATCATATTTACAGACAAATGTCTTATGGAAATGTATATATGCTTGACATGTCATGATGGCTTGGTAAATCATTTTGCATGTGAAGACTTATATGATGAACTATAGCCTAAATGTTTTGGGGAAAGAGACTATTTGATAGATTCCTATAACAAAGCATTTTGATTAGCATGACAAAAGCAATTGATAATGTACGAAAAACCTGAGAATTGTACACAATCATTTGCATGGATGGACAAAAGCATTTGCAATTTGTTCAATGCAATGAGAAACTGCCTTTTTCATCTGCACAAATGGCATGATGATGTGACAATTGAACAAGAACTTTTGAGAATTTCAATTCTGATGTGAGAAATGTACCAAACCAATTGAGAAAAACTGTAACACTCAAAAAGAGAGTGCATTGTTCCAACTATTGCTATGACCACGGTCTGAATTTGGGCAGTGTGTGAATGAGTCCTCGCCGGGATAGTTGCCATGGTGCCCAGAACGTTCCAGAATAAGATACCTGAGAATAAGGTACCTGAAAAAAGCACTTCCTTTCTTTGGTTTCATTTATTAATCTTTGGTTTTCCATTGTCTTTTGGGTTATTTATTCTGTATAAAATCTGGGGAGTTTCTGGGGAGTACACCATCTTCGCCCTGTGAGCCTGGGCCCGCTCAAGGTTTCTCCCTGTTAGGTTGCACTGATGCTTGTCTGGAAGTCAACCTGCGGGTTTCTGTAAAGCTCCTGAAGATAGTCTTGATTAACAGTCGCTATATAAACAAAGTTAAACGGAACTTGAAACCTGCTGGTCCTGCATCCGTAGACCAGGCGAGGTCCTGCCAACTGTCGGGCCCTTCTCAGCCCACAGCGTGTCCTTTGTCGGTTTGTTCCAGGGTAAAGAAGCTGAAGGAGACGTTGGCGACGGTGCAGCAGCTGGATAAGAACATGAGCAACCTGCGCTCGTGGCTTTCTCGTGTGGAAGCCGAGCTGTCCAGACCGATCACCTACAGCGTCTGTCACCCCCAGGAGATCCAGAGGAGGCTGGCCGAGCAGCAGGTGAGCGGGAAACACTCGATGCTGTAGTTCCTGCTCGCTCGTTGTCTCTCGGCATGATCAATTATTCAGATTTGTCCTTTGTTTAAGTTCGGGAGGGGTGGTCTCCTGGATTGAGCTGCATGTTAAACATCTGTTCTCTCTGGGAGATAGACCTCTGACCTGTGTCCGCATGTGTGTCCAGGAGCTTCAGAGGGACATCCAACAGCACACGGAGGGCGTAGAGTCGGTGCTCAGCCTGTGTGACATGTTGCTCCGCGACGAGGATGCAGCCGGCGCCACTGAGCTGGAGGGCGACTCCCTGCAGGAGACCAGCCGCAGCCTGGATCAGCGCTGGAGGACCATCTGTACCCTGGCTCTGGACAGGAGGCTCAGGTGGGGACAGCAAATCACCTCACAGCGCAATTCTGCCGCGTGTCATCGAGTCCTCGAAGCAGGAGAAGAATTTAGATCAAGCCTTCATTTAAAAGCGCAGGCTGTGACCTCCAGTTCCATATGTCTGCTCCGCAGGATCGAGGAGACATGGA
Organism: Takifugu flavidus; assembly: GCF_003711565.1. NCBI lineage: Eukaryota > Metazoa > Chordata > Actinopteri > Tetraodontiformes > Tetraodontidae > Takifugu > Takifugu flavidus. Next base: position 4,326,888 of record NC_079538.1, read on the forward strand.
GGCTATGGTGCAAGTTTCTGGACGATTACTCACAGTTTGAAGATTGGCTGAAGACGACGGAGCGCACCGCCGCCAACCCAAACTCTGCTGACGTCCTTTATACTGCCGCCAAGGAGGAGCTGAAGAAGTTTGAGGTCGGCCTGAATAATACTGGCTCTGCTCATATGTGGTTGTTTCAGTTTCCTGCTTTGTGTTTGACTTGTTTTGTGTTGGATGTTGGATCATTTTCACCATGACGGGGGTCAAAACCCAAGTTCCTCATTTTAGTGGATCATCACATTAGGACTTGTTTGTCCTTCAGGGTTTCCAAAGGCAGGTTCACGAACGCCTGACGCACCTGGAACTGGTCAACAACCAGTATCGCCGTCTGGCCAGGGAGAACCGGACCGACCGAGCCAGTCAGCTCAAGCTCATGGTCCATGAAGGCAACAGGCGCTGGGACACGCTGCACCGCAGGGTGGCTGCCATTGTCCGCCGACTCAAGGTAGACGGACGGACGGACGGACAGAGGGACGGACAGATTTCAGCCATATATGACGTAGATCTTTCTCTCCACCTCTACCAGCATTTCACCAGCCAGAGGGAGGAGTTTGAAGGTACCAGGGAGAACATGCTGGTGTGGTTGACCGAGCTGGACCTGCAGCTCACCAACGTGGAACACTTTTCAGAGAGCGACGTCCATCACAAGATCCAACAGCTCAACGTGAGTTTGCAGTGAAGCTGCGCCCCTTTATCTGCCGCTAACGACTGTCCGAGGTGAACTGTTGTGTCTGTAGAGCTTCCAGAAGGAGATCACCCTGAACACCGAACGCATCGACGGGCTGATCGTCTTTGGAGAGGGCCTGATCCAGAAGAGCTCACCGCAGGACGCGGCGCTCATCGAGGAGGAGCTGGAAGAGCTGCACACGTACTGCCAGGAGGTTTTCGGCAGACTGGTCCGCTTCCACCAGCGTCTCAGCCAGCCGCCGGTGAGCTGAGAGCTCGCTCCTGAATCTCCTCCAGATCCTTAAATCAGCAAAAGTCCAGAATTTATGTATTTCTCTTTGTGAATGAAGAGGAAATAATTAATATATGTGACAATGAGAGGCAACAGGAAGACTTCAGTTTTAATCAGATGGATCTTTCTTCTCCGCTCCAGCGGACCATAGAAGAACCAGACCTCTCCAGAACTGCCTGGTCTTTGGAGACCAACTTGGAGCTGATTTGCCGGCCTTGGTTGGGGCGGAGCTTCAGAAGCCTCCCGGCCACACCCACCCATCTGCTAGCCTCTCCGCTGGAGCGTTCGGGACGGGAGACGCCGCTGAGTGTGGACTCGCTGCCCCTGGAATGGGACCACACCGGAGACGTGGGGGGGTCGTCATCGCATGAGGACGAGGAGGAGGAGGAAGATGAGGAGGAGGAGAGGGCTCACTTCAGTGCACTGTCGGGTAAATTTCCAGATGCAAACATTCCTGTTTTGAAGTGTGTGTGTGTGTGTGTGGGGGGGGGGGGGGGTGTCATGGCCATAAATCTGTTTGGATATTCAGATCCAGGTTTCTGAGTGGTGGAACCACCCGTGGAAACAGCGGACAAGCCTTCGCCATTCCAGTCGTTTCAAACAAGATGAAATATGTGGTACTTCTACGTGGCTCCAGCCTGACCCCTGCGTCCCTCATCCGGGCAGAGCTGGATCACTCCTCTTGCTGGCTGGAACGCGACCGTCATAAATCCGGTCACAGCCCTTCGTGGTGGAGCACCGTTCCAGCTGCTCATGCATCATTTGCATCTTTTTTGCTGGTTGAGAGTTTGTTGCGCTCGAACTTGATATATTTCTGCTCTGGGGAATCTCCTCAAGGCCAAAGTAATCGCTCTTGAATCTTTTCATTAAACTGACTGCAGTTAAAGAATTCTCTGATGGAAAAGATGACTTTATCCCCCCCCCACCCCACCCCGCCCCTTCCCCCCACCCACACACACACATGCCACAAAAACCCACATTGTTTTATCACTTTTATAAATAAATAATAGAAATAAATGTGTTCAACAGTTTATGGGGTTAGGGGTAACAAACAACTATGCTGAGGAAAAATGTTAACAAAGATCAGGAGTTTAGCTTATTTAGATGCTATTTTGATCGAAAACTGGACTCCAGCTGTAGATTTTTACTGCTTTCATTTCGGAGCGACGCTATAGTTTCTCTCCTGCAGCTCACACATGGAATCCGATGCTCCGAGTCGCCCAGATGGTCGATGCGATTTATGTCTGTAAACAGAATTCATGAAGGAAAAGTGGCGTCAAACTGAACATTTCCTGTTGCTGATGTTTGGACCTTTCAGCATCTGTCATCAAGCTGTTTTTGTGATTTTAGCTTCGAGCACGTCCATGACTCTCCATGACCCCCCGACATGGCAACCCCAGAGCCTGGCCCCCGAGGAGTGTGCGGAGAGTTCGCCCACGCTGACCAGCACGCCGGTAGGTTTGAGCGATCACCCGATTATCGGTCACCGATGACGGACACTTACGGGGACATTTGCACATGTTTTTACCACAACTGCTTTTGTTTCCAGTTGGGTCTCGTGCGCGATGTCCAAAGATACGCGCTGATCCTCAATGATGACGGCGAGCAGCCAGAGGAGACGGCTCCGCCCGGGCGGGCGTCTGCAGGCCACTCAGGTGAGACATGATGGTCCACATGAGACATGAGTTTAGATTAGGACTGCAGAAAGAAGCAAAAATGTCCAACCAAAGAGAAATCACTATTTTAAATGTGCATTTGAAATAGACAGATGAAATGATAAAACTGTTGTTCTTATGTAATCAAATGTAGTTTAATGTACTTTAAATACAGGCGTTGCTCCCGAGAACTGTATTTTTTCATTTTGTCAGCTTCCATGATTACGTAAAAAGCACTCAGAATACAAGTTTAAAACATCTGTATGTTCTTTTTTCTGATTTAATGGAAAACAAAACAGTTGTGAGGAGAGTGTTTGTTCCCTCTCAGGTGGTAATGGATGCTGGGAGCTGCTCCACGCTCAGTCTGGCTCTCAGGAACATCTAAAAAGAGACCTCGATGAGATCACTTCCTGGTTACGGAGCACGGTCCCTGAGCTGGAGATGATGCAGCGATCTGACCGAGCAGTCGACCTGGAGGACCTGAGGGCCAGAGCCAAAGAACTGAGGGTGAGATTGAGGTCAGAAGGCAGCAGATCCGGTGAGACGCTTTCAGGGTTTATATTTGAGACATGACCCGACAGGAGATGCAGCAGCTGTTCTCCCAGCACAAGCCCATCGTGCTGCGTCTCAACCAACTCGCTCCAGAGGCTCCAGAACTGCAGGACAGGCTGGACGCTGTGAACCGGGACTGGAGCAGAGCACGTTCATTCCTTCAGCAGTGGGACGCCAGTCTGAGGAAGACTCTCACAAACTGCCAGGTGAGAAATCACAAGAACCAAATCATAAAAGTCCCAGAAAAAAAGCTTTTATTGATTTGCTTTCCACTGTTAGCTTTATTGGTTTGGGTGATGCCAGTGTTCCTCGAGCTTTGACTTTTACTGCGGACAGGCGGTAATATGACCATAGATCTCTGTCAGCTCAACCCCTTTGAAACGGCAGCGGCTGGTCCTGATCCAGCTTCTCAGAGATCTTAACCACCCTCCAAGCTGAGCGTTTTGGTCAATTAACAAATTAACTATATATTAGCCTCTAACGTGATGTATATGGAGCTGCTACCTCGCGAGTAAACAACGATCCTCACTGTATATGTTTACAGGAGTTCCATGAAAGCCTCCATTCTCTTCTTCTGTGGCTGGACCATGCTGAGAGTAGAAGTCGCCCAGCGAGCCTCAGTCAGCCAAACACGCCACTCGGTGCTCTGCAGCAGCACCGCGACACCTTGATCGTAAGCCTGCATCAGTTATTGGGGAACGCACGTTTTCCGGCCCGAATGCGCCATCCCCGTGTTTTTCAGGATCTGCGAGAGGAGCTGCGGCGGCGCCGGGCTCAGCAGGCCTCCCTCCAGCTGCTGTGGTCCCAGCTCCAGCCTGAGGAGGCAGCAGAGGACAGCAGGGAGACCCCAGAGAAGCTCCGGGCGACGGGCAGCAAGCTGAAGCTGCTGCTGAGGCAGGTGGAGGGCGACCTCGGCGCCCTGCAGCAGCGTCTGGCCGGTGCTGAAACCCAGATCCAAAAGGTGGCGCTTTGTCCGCAGGACTGGAAACCAGAACAAAGCAGCAGCGCGGATGTTTGTCCGGAGGAAGCCTCCTCGACGCGGAGGTCTGAGCTGCTCCAGACTCGCTCAGATCGTTGCTCTCTTTATACCAACGTTCTCGTCTCGTCTGTGCTGTGCAGGGAGAAGGGCAGGAGCGAGGAGCGAGGGCCCTCCCCTCCCCCCGCGCTCCTCTACCGGGTGCTCCGCGCTGCTCTTCCGCTGCACCTCCTCCTGCTGCTCCTCCTGCTGCTCCCCTGCCTGATCCCCGTGTCGGAGAGCAACCCCGGCTGCGCTGGGACCAACAACTTCGCCCGGTCTTTTTACCCCATGCTGCACTACACCAACGGCCCACCACCCACCTGACCGGCCTCAACCGTGCCCGGTCGGCTTTTTGTCACAGTGAACAAACCCTAATTTATAGACTGTATGTGTTAACTTTATTAAAGATTGGCTTTTTAAAAGTTTGGCTAAACATATTTTCTCCAGATACTATTTTCTTTATTGGAATAGAAGATTGCAATAAAATCTAAAACGATGAAAGTTGAACCAGAATGAAACTCTTCTTTCCTGTTGGAGATTAAAAGGGATCCATCGTTCCCTCAATGGTACAACTGTGAAAACCAGCCCGTTAGCAGGCAGAAACCTGGAGCGGAACCCTGCTTCGACCGGCTGGTTTAAGCTCGGGACACAAAAGTGTTACTGATTTTATCACCATTGATTTTGACCTAAAAAGGGATAAAAAGTAGCGTCGACCTGCCCTGAAGATGTGACGGGTGCAGTTTGGACCCAAATGCAGCACTCTGGAAAGCAGGACCGTAGTAATGACTTTTATTAACACACGGGCAAACAGGAACTCAGGCAGACAAGGAAACACAGGAAATAGTCCGTTCTTCAGGCTCTGGGCCCACACAAAGTCTATCGGTTGCAGGCTCGGGGAGTGGGACGAGCAGCAGCGAAGTCAAAACCAGGTGAGCAGACAGGAACCAGAGACGCTGAGGCAGAAGTCGTAGTCAGGGGCAGAAAGCAGGTAGGTTGTCCGGGGAACAGGCAAGGCAGGCAGAACGAAGACAGGCAGGGTCGGTAACGGGTAATCCGGCAGGGAAACAACGCTGGAAAGTCACGCATGAAAGCAGAAGAACAATCTAGCACTGAGTGAGTGTGAGGCTGGAGAATATATACACTGGTAGGTGAGCTGATTGATGAGTGAGGGCAGGTGTGTGATCAGTGACTGAGAGCAGGTGTGTGATCAGAGGGTGTGGTGTGAGCAGGGCAGTGGAAAAGTACTGGGACAGGAGGGAACTGGGGAAAAGGGGCTGTGACAGAAGATGGCTTCACTGTCGGTGTCTTCCGCTTAGGGGGCCGAGGGACTTGAGGAGGTACAGGTTGTGCTGGGAATCTAAGAAATTCAACGCCAAAGAAGAGACTTGGAGTTGCAGGAGTTTAAGCTGCTGGTATCATAATCTGCATAATTAATTAGGTCAGAGTTTAGGCTGTAGAATCTAAAACCATCTTTTCAGGATAAAAGACATTAAAAACATTGATTTGTCTTCAATACGAATGTGCTCTGTAGAGCTTTTGTGACACTTGGTTCTTCTGTCACAGGTTGTCTTCCTCAATCATGTGTAACTGTCCAAGCAGAAAAACAGCACCCACAACAACTGAGAATGATACAATTCCAAATCCAAAATCATGATGACCCCTAACCCTAAAGACAGGGAAGGCAAGATCCAGACCATAGTTGGGGGCAGATTACTGGAGCTCCATGTCCCCAGGTTACCTTCATAAATGAAATAGCAACTGAATTGTGGACTCACACTGTTCTACATGTTAAGTGTGACTCAGTGTTACACAAATGACATTAAACAGAAAGTGATGAGACAAAATATTCCTACTTCCTTCCTGTCCTGCTCTTGAGCTCTCATTCCCGGAGCAGAGGTGATGAAGATGTGATGGAGGTGGTTTAGTGCAACTAAAGATCTTATTGGTCATCTCAAACACTGTGACTCAATATCACCCCTAGTGGCAAGAGTGGTATTACAAGAGAAGGGCCTCAGCCTTTGCTATGATGTGTGATGTTAAAGGATTTAACGTTAGTTTAACTCCTTAATATCACACTATTACATTACACTATTCTTCTATAATAGATGAATACTGATGATACTGGGTTTGCCAAACTAACCCTTGAAAGAACATTTGAAAAGAGAAGCCGGTGACTTAAATGAGACTTTATGTGAAATTTACAATATGATAGACACACTGACAAGAATGAAACCAAACAATTTGAAGTGATTTATGATATATAATTCCAGTATATGTCCAGTATGCTCAGCCCTTCAAAGTAGAAAGAGATCCAGAAGAGGCTGCTAAACAAGGAGAGTAAAAGAAGGGCAACTCAGGGTCTTTATAAGGTCCTTCGAAGCTTGGATCACTATCTGTAATAACATTGAACTCATGAAATAGGATTTTCATTACTTTCGTCAGTGGGGCAGTTGAAATTTATGACTTTGCTTTCCAGTCTTTCCAGCAGGTTTGTTCTCAAAAATACAAAACTATCAGAGTTCAAACCTCCTCGGAATGTACTCGAAAACCTTGTTGTTCCTTTTGATGCTCGCTTGTGTGCAAAATGCATGAAGATTCACTGCACGTGGATTTGGAAGGCTAACGCGCCTCGCCACCTTCCCTGCTGCTGCTGGGGCTCCAGGCGCTGGAGGAGCCGCCGGCATGGCTGTGGTGCTCGGTGGGAGACCCGGTTGGCTCTGCTAAGTCCTGCTGGGGGGGCCGGTGAGACAGGCGGGAGCTGTGCATGATGTGGGCATCCAACATTTCCAGTAAGAGGTCATACAAAGGCACCATGTGCCTCCACTTCCTGATCCCTAATAGCTACGAGACACAGTTTGCTAACCAGTGATGTCACCTAAACCAGTAGTTTGGTAGCAGAAAACACAGTGGGACTTGTGTTCCTACTGTGGTGTTGCTAGCCATTTAAGTCACTGTGCCACAAGAGGGCAGAACATGCACCGTACAGGGGCAGCTGCAGACGTGGAGCTCAGGAACGCCCTGAGCTTGCTAGTGTGTGTTGTCACCTGTTGCAGAGTACACTATCGTTCAGCACGTCTGACTGTTTTTTTATCCAAATCTACAAGATAGCAGTTGAGAACAGATGAATGACTCCGCGGGGTTGAAACGGGACTCCCAGTGCAGTTATCATTTAAATCGCCTCCATGCCCCAGGGACAATTAGCCCATCGACCCAGCATCTGGATTTATTGCATTAGCCTGCTTATGTTGTACGTATGTGAAGCCGGTGGCCTCAGCTTGTTGCACGTCTGTGGAAATTCTAACAAAGCAGGGCTGGCGGAAAGCAAAGGCAGTTGTTTGCCAGTTTAGAGGCAAACAGAACCATTAGTCACACATTAATCACTCCTGTTTAGCAGCTCAGTGAAGCTCTGGCCCTGCTCCTCATCAACAGGTACTGTCTGTTACAGCGTTCATCACAACAAACCTGAGCACAGGCTCCAGCTAAACACAGTGTTCCCATTAAAGCTTCTCCCAGGGAGCTGGGAGACTACCAACCCCCCACACATAGCTGGGGTTACACGTGGGGACACCAATCAAACGCTAGACATGAGCAACACACACACACACACACATCCTTGTATTTCTATCTTTGTGAGACAAAAACACATTTCACAGCTCTCTACTGTAACCCTAACCATCCTAACCATCTTAACCATCTTAATTAACCTCCTAACCATCCGTTCAACCATTTCATATCCTCAACCCTGAATCATTTTCAACCCTCAAACAGTCCTTTGAATTTTTGAGGACCAGACAAAAAAGGTCCCTCTTTGACCATATGTCCTCACTTTGCTAGTAGAACGAGTATATGTGTTACTCAATACGAAGCAAACACATGGACACACACACACTACTCACTGGAGTTAAGGAGGATCATGGCCTTGAGGCAGACGTACTCCTCCCTCTGCAGCTTGAGCTCTCTCACTCGTGATGTGGCAGCTATCAGCATATCAAAGATCTCGGAGAAGCCCTGCACACAGCTCCCTTCCTCTCTGGTGTGAGACACAAGAAGTTTACAGATTTACACAAAACTCTCCTCTTGCTTGTTGCGGTGCAGAAACGGATTTGGTACGAATCTTGAACGTAGGTGCGCAGTTTTGGGTGAGGAGCCTAAGTTTTGGGTGAGGAGGTCAGCACTTATGCAGTGAGATACGTTCAGATTAAACACAATTATAGCGGCGATTTGGAATAAGATGTCATAATCATCAGCATCAACGGAAACACAACTTGGGAAAGACGTGGACACGGCATGATCTCCGAGTGCGTGGTGAACCTCTTTATTGACAACGCAGCGATATGATACCCTGATGGTAACTGCCACCATAGATAGTGTAGCTGAGATAACTCGGAACACTTTGTTCCAGTCGGAAGAAGCTGGGTACCAGCAGATATCTCTTATTGTAACCAAATGTGTGAGAAGATGTAAGCAGGAATTTCTGAAAAATCTCCCCATTAAAGAGACAGAGGACGAATGTGAGACCGGAAAAACTTGCCAGCATAAACTGGGCAATAAACCGTCTCCGCGGACAACGTTCACGTTGCCGAGTGAGCTTGAACATGAAGGTTTTGCTTTTACAGCCCTCAATAAAACATTGATGACTAAGGTGTGGATCCAGTTCAGCTTTAAAACCCCAAAGGACAAAGTAATCAAGTGGCTTGGAGGAAATCCCAACCAGTAGAGAAACAGTCCTTTCGTAAAAGTCAGATGTGCCTTGACGGTGGTGGTACCTGCTCAGGCTGAGGTCAGGGGAGAAGATCAGCTTCCCGGGGTGGTCCACTGACCTCCACATCAGGCCGATCATCAGCACCTCCAGCCAGCAACACTCCAACAGGTGGACCTGGTCCAGGAGACTCAGCTCTACGAAACCTGGGGGGGACTCAAATATTTGTCCACTTGTTTTTGCAGTATCTCTGTTCCTGATCCAGCCTGTCCCGTTCTACAACACTACAGCCCGGTCCCCACAAACGTCCTACAAGAAACAGGCAAATGACCCGGACACACGCGCAGCCGCAGTCCTCGTTCAAATATTTAGCGTCAGGCAGAAAAATCCGGTAACAACAGGGTTAATATTTTTTGACCTGAAAGTACAGCCTGTCCCAACTGAGTATGATAAGGACTCTCAAACATGTTACTATAGATTCAGGTAAAAGGTTCACGTGTCCTGGTGTCTGTTTGATGAGGAGCCCTTTCAGGTTGCACTTCATTTCAAACAGTGATCGAGCAGATCTCAGGAGAAATATGTTGAATTAACTATTAAACTCAGCATCTGATTATCATTCAGGCGACAGTGGAGCATTACAGGCAAACTAGCCTGCTGCTAATGCTAATATTTTATCAGCAGAAGTAGGCAGTTCGCTAATCTTTAATCCAAAGGTCTTAAACTGTGACATTAATGCTAAAGTGACAAAAAAGCTAATGCAGCTAATATAAGTCGCTGCAGAGACTCACCAGGGATTTTCTTGGCCCAGGTGATCATGTGAACCAGCTCCTTATCAGCCAGGTTTGTGAGGGACATCATGATGCTTGCTTCAGTCACCGGCCCCTTCATGTCCTTCATGAGGTAGATCTCTGGGGGCTCCGCCTCCAATATTGTATTGATCAGCTGCTCTGAAGTCAGCTGAGAGGGATGGAGTGCATCGAAGGGTCCCACCGTTGGTCCGGACAGTTCGCTGGGCCTGGTGGGCCGGCTTTGGGAGGCCTGACGGGTCCCCCGTCTCATCTGGGGGTTCCTGGAGCTTCTGCGCTCTTTCCTCATACCTGAGGGGGAAGAGTGCACATTTTAGGGAGCATTTTTGGCGACATTGGAAGGGTTTCTAAATAAGCGTCCCCTCACCACATTTGGTCATTCCAACTTCGTAGCATTTGCGTAGGCGGCAGGACTGGCAGCTCTTACGCCGGTTCTTGTCTATGGTGCACTGATTGGTTGCCGGACAGATGTAATCATTTTGTCCTGCTGAAAAGAATCCGAGAGGGGAAAAGCAGTAAGACCAACATTCATTTCAATCGTGGAGGCAGGTTAAGAGTTGCAGCAGAGTAAATTATATCAACAGATTTATCAGGTATGGTGGCATGTTAGCAACCATGCTAACTGAGTAATCTATCTTATGTCTCAGTGACAGCTAGCAGGGCAAACGTAGGGGCGGCTATAGAGGCAAGATCACAAGGTCATGAATGGCCTGAGAACATTTGGCCTCTTATATCTGACAGAATCTCCTGACTAAAGGCTGGAGCATCAACATGTTAGCATTCTTAAAACTGAACTCAGTGCAGGGGGAAAGCTGTGGTTCAACAACAAAAGCGCATTTGTTTAAATCACACAGGGATACTGTACATTTTTGTGTCTCACTTTGGATGCTCCTCTTGAAGAACGCCTTACATCCCTCACACGACCAGACGCCGTAGTGGTAGCCGGACGCGTAGTCGTGACACACCGCGCAGTAGTGCAGGTCGGCCTTCCCGCCGGATGACACCACGGCCTCCTCGCTCTCCTGAGAGCGTCTCCTCGTGCTCTTGCCGACAGATAACTTGGAGTCTTTATCTCTTCAAGTAAGACAAAAACATGTGCAATTACTGATGGAGCTCCAGCATGCAAATCCCTTTATTTGCAGGACCGTGTGTTCCATTTTAATAAACCATTATATTAATTTATGAATAAAGGTTATTTTGAATTAAGTTTGAATTTTGTTTTGTTATAAACAGCAGCAGAATGGAGTCGGGTCGGTACTCACGGCAGAAAAACAATTTCCTGTTTAGTCGGGCATCAAAATTAAAATTCTTCTAAGCGGTACTTAAGGTTCCTTCGTCCAGGGTGGACAACATTTCCTCTAGATGTGTCTTTTCAACTACAAGGTCTGAAAAAGTGCCCTGACGCAAAAGATCCCTTATTCTACCCCCATTTTGATCTCCTTTAGCATCTAGAGAACAATAACAATCAAGTCCTTAGCCGATAACCTTGGTGCTAACTAGCTTAGCCAACTGCCAGGAAGTACCGCCACACCTGTCCAACGGAGACAGCTCCGCCCACGGGCTTTGGATCGGCTGACCGTGCTGAGGCCGAGGCTGGGAATGATGGTGCGGCATGTGAGGTCCCACGTGGCCGTGGGGGGGCCAGAACAGCGAGGGGCTCATCGACCTATGGATGGAGGCACGGTCAGAAATAGCCGGGCTGGCGTAGCCGAAGATGGTCGGGCCGTAGAACGGTATGCCGGAAAAGTCGTGGTTGAGATCGGTGTAGGGGGACGGGATGCAGATGGGCTGGCTGGTTTCCAGGGAGGCGCTGAGGATGGGGGAGACGACGCGAGCACCAAGACGGCTGGAGTCGACCTTCTGCAGCTGGAGGAGGGGCTGATCCTTGTGCGGGGTGGAGGCCACGGCCATGGTCGCACCAGGTTTACCTGTGACGCAAATATGGACGAGCTGTCGAAAATAATCGGGGGGGGGGACCAGCGTCAGGCGTCAACTCACGGTCCAACGGTCCAAGCGAGCGTGCTGGACTTGCGTGCGTTTATCCCGGAGTGGCGGAGATATTCAGCCTCGCTGCAGCCATGAGGAAGCGAAAGGTCCCACCTGGAGGATAAAACCACCAGCAGATCAGGTCCAGCATGCTTCTAGAACAATATTTTCCTAAATCCAGTTTATCGTAATAACACAATATTATTCGATTTTTCACTTAACATTCCTGATGCCGAACCCGCTAATAATTCAGACATCCGATGCTTTTTTTATATATATAAAGCTGGAACTGATGAATGTGAAAATTCCAGATTGGAAATTGGATTTTCTCCACAAGCTGAGACTCTTCTGCTGGAGGACCTGACGGTGATGAGAGGAACTCGGAAATGAGGCTGTATAACGCGCCATAAACAGCTGGAGGATCAATAAATGCTGCACACACACACACACACACACACACACACACATACACACGCGCCACCGCAGGTTTTAGAAATGCTCGGTTGTTTTTCAGAGCAGAAGCCGTTGAGTTAATCATTCGTGAGTGGCAGGACTTCTGTCAGAGCTCCATAAAGCTCCCTCCTGCGAGGGAAGGGTCCATTAACCGCTGCCAAACGGCCGAGACGCGCTGCGGTCAGACTTTTCTGGTGCTGTACGACTGGCGTGAGGTGAAGCGTGCAGGAGACCGGCGGTGAATAAAGCCACAAGGCTGCCGCCAGGTCACGGAGGTTAGTTATGTCAGAAAGCCTCAAACTCAATGTTGGATCTGAAGGGATTAAGGTGCGACAGACTTAATCAGCTGAGAGAATCAGACTCTGAGCGCTCGCCCGCGGACGCTCGCCAGGTCTACTTTTCTTGGTCATTTTGTAGAAAGCTCAGGCTCCGACCCCCCTCCGGTGGAACCGCTGCTCGCTCCTCCGGCTGCCTGAGATCAGAACAACTACCTGGCTCTTCCAAACCTCCAGGTTATCCAAAAAAAAACCCAAGACACGATTCTGAAATGCACTCAGGAGAGGGCTGGGAACACGGGTCCAGCCCCCCCCCCCCCCACTGTTGCTGTCACAATCACCAGAGCTGCCGAACACACTGGTGGATATTCCAGAGGAGGAAATTCCTCGGTGTGCTGGGTGCCGGGTCTGATACCTGCTGTGATGCTGCGGGAGGTGGGTGCCCCCCAGTCAGCTCACTCATTCATGGTGATCCGGGGTCCTGGCAGCAGAACTGGGTCCTGGCAGCAGAACTGGGTCCTGGCAGGGGGGGCGGACTCACCTTGCTCTCTCTTGGGCCACTTTTATCCCCACTTGGCTCAGATAAGGAGCCGGGACATGAGAGGCGCGGGACTATTGTCTTTTTGAAGTGGAAGCACTTTGCCGGATCACTGGCTTCAGTCTGGATCAGTAGGAGTTGCTGAGATGAAGCAACCGGATCAGAACGGCAACATTACTGGGTCCAATGATGACGCGCCAGCAGCCAATCAAGCCCCTCTGACAGCAAACGAACCACTCTGGGAGGGAGGGTGGTAAATTCTGCCTCCTCTAATTGTCTAGTGGGAGTAGAAGCAGATATGGGGGAGATTTGACTTCCTTTGAAGCTCATATCTGCGAGACCTCCTCGCTGTCTCGGTCTGCAGCAGCTGGGAGCCCGAAGTGAGAGACAACCTCCCATATCCTGCTCGTCCTGCCGCCACTTCCACGAAGAGGAGGCGCTCAGTGAACCCAGGCTCCATTTTAAAAAAGAGATTTGAGCTGGTTTGGACCTCATAAACCTGCTCAAGCGCACAAACTGTGCACACTGATCTTTATTTTCCGGCAGAATTCCGCGTCGTTCTGAACTTCCTGCCTCGTGGTGCCTTCACTGTCCCCATCATAACAGAATCCAAACACTGTTCATGGGGGACAAACTGCCAGAACATCATCTTTAGCTCTTCAGGCTCTTTAGATGTTTAAAACAAGTTGAGATTTTGTTGGTTTAACTGTATTTAAACAGGATTTAAGATAGATCAAACACCAGGGATCTGGGTGCACTTAGTCCCATACACACACACGCACACACACGTGCACGGGGTGGGGGGACAGAGCGGCGCTGGTCAGCAGCCACAAGCCTTTTACACCAGAAAACTCAAGGCCGACTCGTTCTCCTAAACTACACCTCGAGCCGCCGTCTTAAATTCAGGGCGGAAACGGATGTGAACCAGCCCGCAGACAGGAGCCGTGCACGGCTGCAGGGGGGGTGAGCGGAGGGGGCCCTGTCACCTGCCCCCCCCCACAGAAGATCAAGCTCAGAAGTGCGAAGCCTAAAATCCGGCTGCTGCTCTGTCGACATGGCCGTCAATTCCAATGTTATCATTATTGTTATCATTATTATTATATTATTGTTGTTGTTGTTGTTGTTATCAGTATTATTGTCGGGCTCTTTATTGTCAACTGGCCACATCACACAGCTCAAATGTAAATATTCCCACAGAAACTATCTAAATAGTTTCTAAACCACATAGAATTGCTGTATTCTCACCTTTTTCTTTTCTTTCTTTTTTTTTTTTTTAGTATTGTTGAGTTTTTAATTCCCTTTAATTCCCGTGTTATTAAACGGGACTCTCACGCCCTGTGCGCGTGTCATAAAAATGCAAGAGGTCCCATTCACCAGCTTTCCTGGTCAGCCCAGCTTCATCATCGTCATCGTCACCTTTAATGTCATCTGCGGTGATGAGGAGGCGCACCTTCATCATGTCAGCGCCTAAATCAGCGTGCACGCACTTCTACTTGTAAAATTCCTGATACGTGCACGTCTTCAGCCCTGCGCCAGCACCCGCACCAACATGTCCCAGTTGTCCTCACCTCTTTGATGTTCTTCCCGCCGCGGTCCCGTCTTGTCAAACTTAATGACAGTTTCTTCGGAGGCGACGGAGGCTGCGAGGACCGAGAACAACAAGTTGAGCGCTGCCTTCACCTACGACTGAGTCCAGCCCGGAGTTGGACCGAGCCTCCGGGGAAATGTAGTCCAATGAAAGCAGCGCCGGCTGCTCAACATCCGGTCAGCGCTGTCAAAATAAAAGCCTCCAGCTGCTTCAGCCGCTTCGTCTCACTGATTCTGGTAGGAAGATGGTTTCTCTGTTCGTGTAATTAATAAAGGTTCCGTTAAATACGCAGTTGAACAGAATCGTGATCCTTGCGCTTAAATATGTCTAAATATTAGATATTATAAATATATTAGTCCTCAAAGTCCGATTAGACAAATTGAATATATACATACTCGTTGCTTGTGTCAGAAACTTATGATCATTCTGAACTTGTGCAACATTATTTGAATATTTAAGACTGTTTTATTATTCTGTGTTACAAGATTAAAGGTAATTCACGAAGGTCTTTTATTACAGCACAAACAATAACAACAACAATAATAACGCTAATAATGCAAAAGTGAGAATTTATAAACACATCTTTTAATCATTTAGTTCATTTTGATGCTTTTTGGACGTGTCTCAGTGTAAACTGTAGTTTCTGAATTTCTCTGAGACACAATTATTGCTGGTTGAAAACTTGAATTCTTCACATCGTTATTGTTTTATATCGAATCCATTCAGATGGTCGAGGAGGCAAAAGTGACTGAAACTTCCTTTTCATCCTGCCTGGATCACAGGCCACCAATTTAGCTCTGCCTTTTTAAACAGTGCTCAAATTTAATGTTTGAATCTATTTGGGGGTTTTAGTGACTCGAACTGACCCTTTAAAGCAGGAAGTCTGACCTCATTTATGAGCTCGTTAGTAAAAAATCCAGAGAAAATCATTGCCAAGTTAGCAATCAGGCTTCTGCGGACACAAACAATGCTGCACATACTTTATTCCACTATGACTGATGACGCAAGGCCGAAGGAATAACTGTTACATAATCACATGTCTACATTTCTTTAGGAAGCATGAACTGAATAACTAACTATCATTTTCTAGATATTATATTTCTGGTCAGCACAGAATTGTTTTTTTATCTGGATGATTTGCACAATCCTGGAATTTAATCTGTCGACCAAGTGCTCCTCCCTCCAACTGGGCGGAAACGAAGTAAAAGCAGTAAATCAGACGCTTTCCTTCAGACAACTCAAGAGGATTTTTCAGCTTCTAAGACTCAAAACGGACTTTTATCAAATCTTCCTGTTTTCATTTCTTAAAATACATTCTGTCTGTTTTTGTCCTCCTGAAATCAAGAAAAAGAATTTTTAAGCAGAATTGTAAAACACATGAATGATCTGCTGTGTGAATTATTTTATTTATTTAAGACGCGTCACCACAGTCACGTTATAAAAGGCCATGCATGTGTTATAAAAGCTTATAAAGTCCACTTTAGTAGTTACATGAGCCAGAATATTGTCTTCTAATTCAATTCCTCCTCTCCACCAGGAGGCTGAAGAACGGCTGCTCAGGTCTGAAGAGCATCTCCACCACCCCCCCCCCCCCCCCTCCCCCCCAAAAAGCTCTTCCAAGACCACCACCACCACTCTGGGCGGGTAATCATTCAAAATGAGGAGCTGCTCATCTCTCACCTCTTAACTCCCAATTTTGGTGATTACATTTTGCGATTGTGCAGCCGATGTGTCTCAGAAGCTCATTTGGCATCGCCTGTAATGGGCCACAGTTCTCAGATCCGGACCAAACTCGGAGGAGCGCCGCAGGTTCCGCGGAGCAAACTGTGCCAGAAGATGTGACTGGCTTCTCCCATCTGTCTGCCAAGTGGAGCGAGGAGCAATCTGCCCTTAAAATTGTGCTTTTAACCCCCGGTTGTAATGACAGACGTAACGAATGAACATTACTGAGATTTGGAGTCTCCAAATTCGGCCACTTTACTGCTGCCACACAAAAGTAAATGTCAGCGCAGATGATGTTTTTCTGCTTCTGCTGTGGGGCTATTTTTGGAACCGGGGCTTTCTTTCCAACCCTTCTCTCCTCTATTTGGCAGGTTTCAGACAGCCAGTTTCCTTTATTCGACCAGATAGCTTAAGATCCAACCAGCCTTTCCCATATGGTCGTTCCTTGGCTGCATTTACATTGCAGAAGCAACATTCTTCCGTTTTTTTTTAATCTCTGAAACGGCTTCTGGTGCAGCAGGAGAGGATTCCAAATAATCGGGGGCATAAAAATCAAATTTGTTTAAAATAAAGCTGTAAAAGTGGAGGTAGCAGCTTTGAAGTTGCAAATAAAGGAGCAGCATTTGTGAGAGGGGCTTATCGTGTGGAAGACCGGGTTCCTGCCCGAACCCAAAAACCAACCTGCACCGACACCTTTGGTGTGTAATCACTGCCCGATCCTCAACAATCAGGAAAAACACATTATATGTGTTTGCTTACTCACCTCCACTCTCCACCGTGTTCTGTTCATTATAGAACCCTGAGCCCGGTCCCTCTATGGGTGCTCTGCCATGGTTCTACAGTGGCCCTGAAAGGACACACGGTATCACAGTACCTCCAGTGGAAAAGCTCTCAATCCACAATTCTTCTTGAAGAGGAGGTTTTGGACAGGCCTTTCACTTTTTGCTGTCCATCAAGGCCTCCTGCTGGTTCACCTAATCTGAGTGATGAAACACGGACGCTGGGATTTGGTCCTTCGGCTGGTGCTGGTTCTGCCCTGCTGACACGGGCACTTACATAACTGTAGTCCTTAATCTGTGTTGATTTACATTTATTTTTTCCCCTTTTCTTTGTTTAGGGCGGAAACAGCTGGTATAGAGAAAAGAGAAGTCCTGCGTGCCTCCAGGGAGATGAATCCATCAGTAAGAGGAACACATAAGAAGTCAAAAGGCATAAAGCCCAGGACAAGCCCTCCATGCCCGTGCACAGAACCCTGATATACCAGGTGCCAAGGTCCAAACCTCCTGATAATAAAGCACCACAAGGAGAACCTGTATAAACCTCCTTCTTTGAGCCAACATGAGAAGTCAAAACAAGGAATCAAAAGTGCTCGACCTCTAGGTCAAAAGTGTTTTGGCAAGGTCGGCGGTTCATGGCGACCTCTGAAGGCATGGCACGCGGCACGTGTCACATGCAGGCAGCTTTATAGAAGTGAGAGTGGGAAGTTGTTGTCTTGACTGTGGCAGCCTGGCACAAGCGAGGGGGGGGGGGCTATTCTGGCTAGTGTGGGAATGGATAGAGGCAGTGATGCGACGATGCCAGCAGGGTATGAAGAAAGTTCAGCGTTAGCATATTTTGGTGGTGCAAGAGTAACAAATGACATAATTTAACCGCTCGGCTGAAGCTCCTGCCGCTTCATTTCGTGCACGTCGTCGAGCACGCAGACTTCACACACACGCCACTGAGTACCTGTGACGACCGTTTAACTCTGTTTACATTATTTTGACTGGAGTTTCCGGCTGGTTCTGCCACGATAGGGGTTGAGGGTGTGTTGCCATGGCGATGCGGTTATGCTACAAATGAGCCGGCTTCACATCGGAACAATTTAGGCTCATCATGACTTTCACAGGTTCGTCTCATTCCACACTTGTCCAACAGTATTACGGACTGACGGAGTTTGCTCACGAAGCAGGAAATTAAAGGGTTTTTTCCTGCTGTTCGCTGCCATTTGTTCGACTTCGTCCTTTTTTGCTGTCACATTAACAGAGGAGTCTGGGTAAAGCACTTTCCAAACCGGTAATTTATGGTGGGTCTTAAAAAGAATGGCTTTGATTCTCGGCCAAGGTCCAATACTTTTAGACTCGACACAAATCGGCTCCCTTTTCTGAGAGTTAACAATTTTTATTTTGCTCAATTACAAAAGAGCTAAAAGATGTTTTCATTTTATATTTTATCCATTTTATTTGTGTGCGAAAATGAGCAGGTAGCTGCCCTCAGGATGATGTTCAGCGTTTTATCGTCATGTTTTATCTTTATTGTATATTTTTATGTTTTATCTATATTTGCATCTATATTTTCAGTGGGTGCACATTTATGTGTTCATCTTGTAGACGTGAGGCATCTTAAAAATAATGAAAATGAAGAATGAAGCACTTTCTGCAGATAAATCTCAAAATTTGTGACGGTTCAGTTTCGTCCTGCAGCAGCTGAGATGTTCCTGTGGTGACGAAACACCAAATAAAAACCAAAACAGATAGAGTGTGTGTGTGTGTGTGTGTGTGTGTGTGTGTGTGTGTGCGTGCCTGTGTCCCTTCTTCCCTTATTTACTGCTGGAGATGAATGTGCCTGGCATTCTCCCTCAGTACACGCTGTAATGTGGGAGTAATGCTGCTCTTCTACACAGCCAGTAAAACCATCGGAGCTAAATGGTTATAGTTTAAAATTGGGGGCAAAGTCCATTCAATAGTCCTAATGTGATTTTTAAAAAACACATTATGTAAATGTGTTTATAACTTCTGGACAGGAAAGTTCTCACATGATATATTAAAAATAGATATTTTCTATTGTTTGGTTCATTCAAAGCCACATGAAATCTAATGACGTCTCTTAAAAGTAACTTATTAACCTTCTGGGTGGCGGTGTTAGCAGCACACTGCTCTCCACGACCACTCCGCCAGCTCCTCCAGAGGGATCCCAAGGCATTCCCAGGCCAGCCTAATAAATGTATCTCTCCTTGTGCCCTCCCTAGTAATGTCTCTGGATATATGGTCATAAACCTTTTCCAGATCTACACAGTACCTGTACAATTCAGTACCAACTCCCGTGTCCTGGGTTCCTGGCAGCACCCTGCAAGTCTGAAGAACTGAGCCACCGTTTCACTACCAAGAGAAAAACTTGGTGGTTCTCCTAAATGTCCAGCAGCAGTCATACTCTCCTCTTTAGTACCCCAGCATAGCCAGTCCCAGGGAGGCTCACTGGGCACCACCACACCAGTTTGCCGCTGTGCAGATGCACTGGAGGTCCAAACAATGTTGGAGAGGCATGTCAGCTATGACGGCTTTACAGCATCCACAAACTTAAGACACTTAAGGGTGGGGGAGGGGGGGTCTCATCCACCCCTTGGGCACAGACTTGTTTAACTGCCTCAGCAACTTCCACCACTCATGTGAGAGGCTTTGTATCGTTGAGGGAATGTGTATCCATAGAGTAGAGGAGAGCCTTGAGTTCAGTTCAGGTCAACATCTCCTCTCTCTGACTCTAGATAGTCCTACAAGTAGCTGCCTTCCCCTCCTGGTTTTCCTGATGCTAACCGTTCATCCACCTGGGTGGACAACATACTGGCAGATTGTTTGGGGCTATTAATTAACCCACACCAGCTCACGACGACTCGAGATCAACTCTTCCTCACGTTATGCTTCTGTTCCTGCCAGAGGGATGTCGTTCCATGTTGAAATAGGCAGTTTGGACGGCTGGGGACGGGTGCACCAACGAGCCCACCTTGGCCCACCACCCAAATGACCGTGGTAGCCCCTGTAGTTTAGCGGCTACCACTGCACTGCAAATAGATGATGCTTCCTACGGGTGGGGGGGCCACTGGAAGACGGTCCCAGGTGTCTGCTTTGGGCCTGTGGGCTCAGGCGCTCCCCAACAGGCCCCATCTCCAGGGGTCCAAGATTTTTCTGTCTTGAGTTTCTTTATAAGCCGTTTCCTTTGAGTCAAGTTAAGAGCTTTTTTATATCTGCATCGAGTTTCACTTCATAAACAAATTATCCAATACGGAGCAGAGTGATGAGGAGGAGCAACACTCTGCCCAAAGGAAAAAGCCTCCTTGTTTAAAGACGCTAGAAACATACGAGTACATAACAAAGTCAGCATATAACTACAGAGCAGATGTGAATAAGAAGCCAGTTGTCAATGTCATATTTATTTAAACATAATATACTGCAATTACTACCTACAATTAAGAATCAGTCTGCTGTGGGAAATAAAGAATTCTTGTATTAATTGCATATAAAGAGATCAAATTCAGCAACTTAGACCAATGATCGAGAATTTATTGGAACTCCCTGGATCAACGTCAGAGTTGTCATTATATCAAACAGTCAAAATCCAGTCTTTGCTTATGAAATATCATTGAATATGAGCTATCTTCCATTTTCTTTCTGCATTTAAATAAACTTCCTTTTAGTATTAATGGTTTCATCCTAACCAGTCAGTCAGGCAGACAGTGGAACTAGCGATGCTTCTCTCAGTGGAATAACACTGCATTCTAGTGGTAAGTTGCTCAAAATACTGAAGCCATATTCTGAAATTGTGTCTAACTACTCAACGACACAATATGGAATAAAAATCCACACATGATTATATCTGGGTATACTATAGTTATCATGTGTGCATAATTATGTATTTAATACTATCTTTGCTTTTATGTTTTGCCTGTAGAGTATAAAGCCAAAAGGGCCAAGAGGTTTGATCACTTAGAAAAAGGAACATTTGAAAGTGGAACTAGGTTTTGATGTCAAAGTACAACCAATTTTTTGATTTTCAGGTTCACACTCCACCATGAGTTCCCTTTTGTTGCCTTCAGGAAGCATAAACCACATTAAAGTCAAGGCAAACACACAAATTTTGAGAATGACAACCAAACAATTGTAACGCCTGGTCGTATTCCAACATCAAAACCTAATGTTTGTGTTTCAAATTATAGTTTTGGACCTAATTTTATTTTTTCAAGTGATCAAACCGGACCCAAAAATTGACCCTCGTTTCCAAACCTCGGCCCACTGTCAAAACTGGCACTAAGACGAGTGAAAACACAGAAGAGATGCAAAAAAGGACCTCAGGTCATCCTGAATCTCTTCCTGCTGTCAAAACTGACACTGAAATCAAACAGGAAAGGCTAAAGAAAGGACCATGGGTCCTTCCAAACGTCTGTCGCCTCTTATAGGTGACACTAACAGAAAGTGTGGAGGACCATAATTGCCTTCTAGACAAACCAGTGGGTCCAAGAAAAGGACCACCTGGTGATACAGTGGATCCGCTTGATGACGAACCAATAACAGGTCTAAGATCAGGCACACAAAACTAGATCAGCTTCACTGTTACACCGCAGAGCCCTTCAACCTGAAGCGCCTCCTCCAAACCTTCAGACCAACATAGACGTACACCTGCAGCAAAATAATTAGCATATTCCAGGTTAGAGCCCACCTTATGTAAATGGTTGCATAAATGGTTCTAAAAATTATAATTATACATACTATTAAGGATTCTTAAGCTATTTTTGTGAGAAAATTTCACATTGGAAAAGAGTTGAACCAGGAATGAGTTTGGTAAACCTGAAACTAGCCAGCTAGAGACCTCTGCTGGAGGAGAGCTGCCTCTAAAAAAAACTACTTTGGGAAAAAATAAAACAATATTTTATTGTTCACAAGGGGCGTCATTTTGTCAGTCTTAAAAAATAGAGAGGAAAACTTAGACATTGAAGGGGGTCGCTATGCAGCAAGGAGGTCCAGATGATCGATAAACATTTCAGCCATAAGTGGCAGGTTCTGGACTCACAATAGGACTCAGACCCACAGACTGATGGTAGATGCCAATTTTATTGAACAGAACCTTGACAAAGTGAACAACTTTTTTTTTTAATTCAAATTTCCTTTCAGCCTTTAAAGGAATCTCAGAAAGTCTTGATCGTCTAGTGACACTCTTACCTGATGATACACTGCCTCTAAGTCTGGAACTTGTTAGCATTCCCGTTGTTTGTGCATTGTAACACTTAGCTTGACACAAAAGTTCCCCATTCAATGACTTGCTCTAAAAGAACGCCACACAAGCAAAGAATATGCAATAGTTGGCTATACTTTTTGATGAAGAGGGTACTACAAATGTTTTACAGTCTCAATTTCAAGTGGATCTTTCTTTGCTGTTGCCATTGAGTGCAGCTGCCTCTATTTCAGGGTTGCTGCTCATGCAAGGAGGCATGTTCTGCTGGGTTCCACCTGAGAAGTAGATGAGCTGAATGCTCTTTAGGAACCTCTTGATCTGATTGGTCTCAAGAAATGGCCAGTAGGTTTAGCAACATCAGGCACACTATCATCTGGACTGGCTTCTTGGTATTGATGCCTTGTTGAAAATATCCATTCCTCAGCATCTGTCAAGGTTCTTAGTCATCCAGGTCATGGTAATTCTGGTGCACCCAACAACCAGGTGACTGAAGCTCCAAAAGTGTGAATGGCTCCTGAAGACTATAATTATCTGGAACCTCCAGTCACTTAGAAGTGATGAAGCCTCTTGGATGAGAGGGGAAACGTCTTCAAGTTGCTACGATTCAACTACCAGAATACCAGAACACCTTCCTCAGCTTCTTCAGGGCAATTACTTGACAGAGCAATGACAGTGATATACGCATGTCACTGCTTTACCATCAGATCTTCTAGGATTAAAGGAGCAAAACCAGCAAATGGAGGTTCCTGTTTGATGCCCCTGCAGCTGCAGGAGGAGTGAGGGCAGCAATGCAGGAGATCCCATCTTCCTGTACATTTGCAGATACCTACACAAACACACAGCATAACTGTGTAATCAAAGCTTAGATGTTATTCAAATAATGCTTTGAAACCATATAAAATTATAAACATAAAAGGCACTCAAAAAGTTAAATTATTAACTTAGTACAAGTTTGTCCAATTTCAGAAATACAACATCTAATTTTATCGCTATGAAAATTATGGATTTAAATTTAGAAAACCCTAAACTATCTGCACCACCCCCATCGTCATCATCACCATCTTCCTCTGCATCATCTGCAACTAGTCATCCGTCGCATCACAGTATAAAACAATTATTACAATGTTCTGATTTAAGCTGCTGTCACGGATCACATACAGAGCACACTCATAGCCAAGAAGTTTCAGAGCGTTCTAGGTCACCCAAATGCATTAGTTTGTCTCCTCCTAACATGGAAGCACCGGAAATCAAGATTTCTCCTACCTCTGACAATAGGAAAGGTAAAGTTAATAGTTTACAAAGTAGTGTACTTCTGGGTGTGTTTCACGGGTACTGGCACTGGTACTGGTACTGGCACTGGCACTAGTAGTACTGGCACTGGTACGGGTACTGGCACTGGTACTGGCACTGGCACTGGTACTGGCACTGGTACTGGTACTGGCACTGGTACTGGTGCTGGCACTGGTACTGGCACTGGTACTGGCACTGGCATGGAAAAACAAATAACTGATTTTTCCATTTCAGTTGCTGGCACAAAACATTTTGAACCTTTTTGAACAGAGAATCATCAATTGTAAACAGTCTTTTTTTAATCATCACTAATATAATTTGGAATTTGTCAGTCTTTATCCTCAACAGTCATATTGACATAAGACAAATGTAAATGTCCACTTGCGCCACTGGTATTTTTCCTACAGTAAACTCAAATCTTCTCTACCCTGTAGTCTGTGTTGGGCTTGTGCCTCGCGACCACCTGCCACCTCCTTCAGAGCACCAGAAGCCTCTTACTGCTGGCACAGCAGCCAAAAGGAGCATAAATCCCAAGAATGCAAATCCAATAATAAAGGCGCTGCTTGCAAGTCAACAAGTGCAAATTAAGCGTTTGAGGAATGTGAACGTTGAGCTTCAAAATGAGATTGAGAATGTCAAGAAAGAGAATCGAACACTGAAACAGGTGAGTCCATCATCACTGCTTTTGTCTTTAAGATGTAAGTTTCTTCCTCTACATCTGTGAAGCGACAAGGAAATTTGTCCAGTCAGCAGCCCGTCAATAGGCGCGTTTCCACTACACAGCGTTGACTATACGATTCGGTTCAACACAGTTTGGTGCGGTATGGTACGGCCATGCTAGTTTTCTAATACACCACTTCTACGATGTGGGCGGGGTCTTTAAATGAGGCGGTCCAAAATCTCCATTGATTGGTTTGTACTGTTGGCTTTTTGTCAGCCCGAAAACAGAAATCATGAGGCAATAATTGATTATAATCAGAGGTAAAATTCAAAGGCTTTACAAGGAGGAAAATTCAAAATGTAGCAAGACCGAAACCCACTCACAGACAGCTGAAGTAGGAAACTGCGAAATGCAACATGATTTTTTAAACAATGCTAACGTTACGTTAGTTTATCAAATGTTGTCGATTGGCTGAAGTTACGTTTTCCTAGGTAATGAAGAAATTGCAAAATAGAATCCAGCCAGCTCTTGTCAGAATACTTTCTAAAACAATTTGTTCAAAGTGTGCTCAATACACAATGAAATGACTGTAAAAAATGCTAAAATGCTAAAACACAAAACACTCTGACCCTCTATAGCTAGTTTTAAACAACTCCCTTTGATTATACCATTTCCAGTCCCTTGTATAAAAAACTTCTAATCCTTCCTGTTTATCCCACTTTGTTCCTTGATTCTCTGGTAATGGTCTTTGGTGTTTTTAGCTTTTATCGGTATCCTGTTTGTCTCCTCTGAGCTTCCATCGGTAACTTCCAGCTAAACCTCACTTCAGGTCTCGCTATGTACCTCCATCTTCCTCCGTCTGCCACACAGTTCAAAAATTGTACCTTATTGTTTGACCATGGTATAACCTTATTTGTCGTCAGTGAAATTAACATCGTAGCTGACTTTTACTCTCATGGCTCATATTTTTTACCAGCCACCACTGTGTATATAGGAGAATATTATATGCGTAAGCGGTTTGATTTTTGAAACCTTCATGAGTTCCTAAAATATATATTTTTCATTCTGCAGGTTCAAGCACGTTTGCAGAACAAAGTTGTTACAGAAAACAAGTTTGAGGAGCTAAAGGCACAATATGCCCAAGATATCACGTGATGCAGGAACAGCTCAGAAGATACAAAAAGCAGCTGCGAGCAGCTGAGCAGACGATAAGAGACAACAACCAGACGATTCTGAAGGCACAGATGAAAGATAAAAAGAATGAGCAGACCATCACACACATGCAACAGCTGCTGGCTAAGAAAGACCTGGAGACCAGAGAAAAGCTGCAAGGAGAATTAGAAAAAGAGAGAAAAGTGGCCCAGGAGGCGGAACAGAGGGCTGCGGTATGTTCATTTGCTAATTATTTGCAAGTTTTCAGAAACTGAACATATTATTTTCTGTGTTTAATAGACGATAGAACGAAAAGCTGAATTGGCCAACAATTTACATCGAAAATTACTTATTGCGGAGAAGAAAAAATCAGCAGCTGCAGTTGAGGAAATTTCCATCCTCATGGAAAAGGTGCGGGATCTCAACCACATGCTCATGGTCAGTGTGCACAAAAATCTGCTTGTGGTGTAGCATAGTGTGTCTCTTTGTTTAATAGTGATGTGTGGATTTTTCTATCTATCTGATCTTCGACCACAATCTAGGTCAAAAACACAAAGACTCCTGCTGATTCTGCGATGAAAGAAGTAAGAAAAATAAAGCAGGATGACACAAAGGAGAAAGGTACAGTTTTCTTTTCTTTTAAGACAACTTCATACTTGTACTGTGCGGTTTAAAAAACCAAAATGGAGATTAATTTCTTGTATAATTTGTGTTGGACAGACTTCGGCAGGGAGGTCAAAAAAGCAGAGACCGACAAGGGGACTCAAAGCTTTTCGAAACCTCTGGCCACTTTCAAAACTGGCACTAAGACCCAAGAAAAGCCAAAAGACACCAGAAACAGGACCCTTCCTGATGCCAAAACTGCCAATGAAACCAAGGAAAAGACTCCCGGTGAATCTCCATCAACACAGGAAAATTCACTTCACTTCCCTCAGGGAAACCCCCAGAGACGAATGCAAATACCAATAAGAAGCAGATGGTCCAGAGGTCTGTGACTGGTGACTCAATACCCGCAGCAGGGGTTAAGGCACCCCAAAATCAAAGCTCTACTTCTTCAAAAGGTTACCTGAACAAGGGGGTGGAAACAAAGACAGTGAGAATGAGGGAACGTGAGAACTCTTACTCCCTAGAAAAATTATTGGGCCCAAGACAAGGATCAGATGGCGATAATAGAAACATACTCGATGATTTTGACACACCATCAACAAGTCTAAGATCACGCAGAATCAGCTAGATCAGCTTCAGTATCACAAATCGCGCCCCTGTCAACCTGAAGCACCCCCTCCTCCAGCCCCAATGGCCAACATATTTTTAGACTTGTACATTTTCAACAAAATAATTAAGGGTGTAAATTACCGTAAAACACCGTAAGAAAATAATTCAGGAAAAACTATCAGAAAGTTCTGAAGACTAAGAAAATTTTATGTCTACATCTAAAAAACAAAAGACAATGCTGAACCAAAAGCCATGTAGGCAGAGGGAGTCCAGTGGAACCAGGGCCAGCTCTCAGCATATCCTGCCATCTTCTAGAGGGGGCTTCTGCCTCAAGCCCTATCAAATCATCATCAATAAATTCAAATTTAAAAGACAAGGGAGAGGTTTCTAGGCAGGGGTCACTTGAGAATGCCTTTGTAGCTGGGAATTCAAGAGGTGTTCAGTTTTGAGTCTGGTTTTATGAATTTAAACATTTTACTTATCTTAGTCAATGTTATTTTAGTGTTATTTCTTTGTACATGTGTTTAATAAAGATTTAAGTCATTCGAGCTATCAAGGAGCTGGTTTTTGTGGGATGGGGTGAAAACGATGATCTTGCCAAGGCTACAATAAGGGTAATGCTACGGATCACTGATTCAAAGCCTTCAATATCGAGGGAACAGTGGACCACAGGCCGACACTTGAGCCTACTAAGCACCCCAAAGAGTGGAGAGAGATCATGGTGAGAATTAATGGCCAGAGAAAAGAAACTGAACCGTGTTGTCAGTGGAGAGCAGCATCTATTCTATATATTCCCTATATACACGTAAACTAAGGAAAGCCTATGGTATCACTTATCGGGCAATAAACGCTAGTATTGATTGTTCAACACGTATTACTGCTTACCAATAACAGAAAGTAGTTACATACTTGTTAATGTTCATCCCCACTACCTGCTGTGTCTGTGCTGCTCTACGTCTGTCTACAAATATCACATTGCTTCTCATAACTTGAATGGTAGTAAACAAGACTCTTAGTGCACTGTTCATATTTACGTTGAGCTAAGCCATTGAGAGCAGCTGTCTATTGTGGCCATGTCATGGTATATTCAAGTCTCTTTATATTTTCAGTGTGTTGACACTCCAGAATGCTGGTCTACTTGTGGTCCCCAGAGTAGCTAGGGGCAGAATGGGGGGCCGAGCATTTAGCTACCAGGCCCCCCTGCTGTGGAACCAGCTCCCTGTCCAGGTACGGGAGGCTGACTCCATCTCTACTTTGAAGATTAGATCCTCCCCTTCCCTCTCCCTCCCCATACACCTATGTGTCATCAAAGCCTTACATTTAATATACATGTAATGTGTCATCAAAGCATTACATTTAATATACATGTAATGTGTCATCAAAGCATTACATTTAATATACATGTAATGTGTCATCAAAGCCTTACATTTAATATACATGTAATGTGCCATCAAAGCATTACATGTAATATACATGTAAAGCTTTGATGAGGCTGTATCAAACTATATCAAAGCATAAACAACAAAGCCAGTATGAAGGGCAAGGTTGTCCAACTTTAAGAAATAACATATTTAGTTATAACTATATATCTAACTATATTTTGTAGACAAACAAACGAAGCATATGCAACTGGAAAGCCCAGAACTTCCCGCATCACCCTCCTCCTCATCTTCCTTTTCCACATCTTTGACTGGTCGTCTGTCACATCACAGTATGAAACGGTCAAGTCCTGATTTAGAT
The DNA here is from genome assembly GCF_003711565.1 of Takifugu flavidus. Classification (NCBI taxonomy): domain Eukaryota; kingdom Metazoa; phylum Chordata; class Actinopteri; order Tetraodontiformes; family Tetraodontidae; genus Takifugu; species Takifugu flavidus. Next base: position 4,355,214 of record NC_079538.1, read on the forward strand.
CGTAGCCAAACATCTGATAGAGAACATTCAAAGAGTCGGGAATCCGTCTCAGAAGGTTCTCTATCACCCAAATGCAGGAGCCCATCACCTCCTAAAATAGAAGCTCGAGAATTAAATATTTCTATCAACAATAAGAACGGTAAACAAAAAGTGCTTGTTGGCGTTTCACTGGTATTACTGGTATTATTGACCTCAAGTCTTCTCTCCCTTACAGCCTTTTTTGGGGTTGGGCCTGTACTTCATGTTCCACATCCACCAAAGTGCCAGAATCCCCATACTGTTGAGAAAAGAACCGAGAACAGCCAGAAAGGTACAGGCAATTTCACTGAAGTTAATGGGGAAACAAAAATAAATGCTGCACTTTTGACTTAAAGCTTAAGAACGTGGATGAGCACAATAGCTAAATAACCAAACTCAACTGTGCTCGACTTAGCAGGCAGGTTTAGGCTCGGGACTGTGCCTTACGTTCCACAGCCACCAAACTGCCAGAGGCCTACTGCTGTCAAGAGCACCACTGAGAATGCAACTCTTAAAAACGAAAATGCAATGACAAAGAAGCTTCTTGCAACTCAAGAACTGCAGATGAAGCGTTTAAAGACTGTGATCGATAATCTTCTAACTCAGCTTGAGAAGGTCAAGTTCGAGAACCGAACACTAAAACAGGTGGGCCCACCCCTTATTGCTGTTGGATTTAAAATACATTTTTCTTCCTCGAAATTTGTATTTTTATGCCTTTTAATATATGTGCAACCTGTTAGATTGTAGTAGATTTTTTCTTTTTGAAGACTTAGTGGTGT